>NW_007579654.1:23746-53075 GCF_000690725.1 Stegastes partitus | reverse complement strand
GTTGTGGCGATCTGAGACGCCTCACCTCGCAGCAGTGGGGATGTGTGGGCTCTTCTAGTTTCTTACCGACGTAGAACTCTGGGATGTCCAGAACCTTCCTCCTGCGGACCATGTCCCTCCTCTCCATGGAGAACTTCAGCGGGTCCGTTCTCTGTCTAGGAGGGATGAACTCTGGGCTCAGGAACCTGGCAGGTAGAAGAAGCAGGCGGGACAGTACTTTAATAAACTTACATTACTCGGGATCCTGTGCTAATCAGTCTCTGTGGATGTCAGTGAAGGAGGAAACGCACTTTCGTTGGGATTTCACAGCCTGCGTTTTATCCACGATGACGGGTTTGGACGGAGGAACGAACTTGGGCGGCTTGCTGTCATTGTCCGGAGCAAGACGACACACAGAGGTGGACAGAAACCCTGGAAATAAGAGGATAAAGTCTTATTTTTATTGTTATTTCTGACCCCAAAGTCAGCCATTAGCCTGAAACTTGCTAGCCACGGTTAGCTACGTTAGCTAACAGTAAACGCACATCACAAGTACACCGGACTTTAAAAGCAGATTCTAGAACATTCCAGAAAGTGGAGGAATAGTTCACGTTACTCACGTTCATTCTGTAGCTGCAGGTTTCGTAGCAACCTCAGGGAAACGATGAATTTGTCGAGCCTTTTGCTGCAAGCTGCCATAACTGACCTTCTGTTGTCACATGTGAAGTCGTACGGAAGCCGCGGAGGGGTCCTCAAAACGCGATTCGCTCCGAGTGTAGTGGAGCTGGTTGTCCACCAGATGGCGCCTCTGTCCCGCCGGTTTACCTGAGAGCCTTTTAGAGGTGTAGCTGTAAATATAGAAAAATATGAAACAGAAACTCAAATAGCGGCACAGAAACGGCTATTTATATGTAAACTAATATAATATAATGTGTGTAATGCGTTTACTTTTATTCCAGGAGTCAATAGTGATGAAAGAAGTATCGAGAGTGTAAAAATATTCAGTTACCATGAACGATAGTCTAATTCCACCTTGTTAAATGTGATTATTTTCTGGTTTCTTTAATGAAATAAAATATAAAACACAAAATAATACACGTAGAAATAAAACATAAAAAAAAAACCTTCTCACAGGAAATGTATGTAAATCTTTGGGTTATGACTTTAATCAGTGAGGTTAAAGTTTATAATTATTAATACTGAAGAGTCTCAGCTCACACTCAACCTGAGCTTTATGAATATTTTGCACTTTTAAAAAAATCGCTGAACATTTCTGTTTTTCTTCTTTTATTTTTTAGGGAATATAAACTACTCATTGAAGAATCTGAGTAACATCAATATTTTATTTTGTCATGTTAGTTTCCACATTAAGTAGAATGTGTGCAATATTTGAATTTATACGCATGAAACTGATAATAATATTACATTTATGTAGAAATTGCCTTTAGTCATAGTGCTGTGTGTAGAGATAAAACAACTTGACAATAAATCCAGAAACATACACAAACATAATCTGTACTTGTTCATTTTTTCTGTTGATGTTCCTATTTTTTTTATTTTATTTTATTTTATTTTTTGCACTATTTCCTTTTCAAATGTCCTTGCTGTGGGACTAATAAAGCTTATTTTATCTTCATATTTACTCTGGTACAACAAAGTGTTATTTTATATCACTAATGTGGAGTAAATTCACACGCTGTAGGGTCCAAACCTCATTATTTAAACTTGTTTGTTCATGAATCCAGTCTTATTTTTCTGCTATAAAGCCCTGTGTTTGAACAGCTGCAGCATTTAAAACTCTTCTAAACTCAAATGTTTCGCCTCCTGCGCGCGTCTTGCAGGGAATTGTGGGTCTTTGGGACCATGCAGGGGAGCGCGGCTCCTGCAGGTGGGCTGCACTTCCACAACACAACACGCAGTCGGAAATGCACTCAGAGGCTTGTGTGTTGCTGCTGCAGCTCGGTGTCACATCAGTGCGGTGGGAGGATGAAGGCAGCCGCAGGGACATGGGACCGCACTTGTGCTGCATGCGACGCACAATCTGACGCTCGATGCTGCTGCTGCTGCTGCTGCTGCTGGACTTTCTGATGATTCGGAGAAAATCCAAAACTTTGAGGCTTCAAGGATGATCTTCTCAGATGGGACTCTCTCAGCCGTCAGTTTTGCGCTCCTGTTGGGAATAACGTGTCTCTGCGATCTCTCCAAGGGCTCTCCAGACTTTTCAGGTTGGATTCTTTCTGTTCTCTCGGCTGACGCGGTGCTTGTTGTTTTCTGGGCTCTCTGAGTTGTGATCACTTGTTTTAAACGTGCGCAGGCTTCATCCTGTTAAACCTCGGTGGCTGTGGGTTATGATTCTCACCTAGAAGACGTGAAGTAACTCCGTGTTTTTCGTCGTGCGAGTGCGTAAAGACGCTGGTGTTTTGGCATCACCTCTCAGGACGACCCGTGGCTGTGGCGTGCTGCAGCATGCAGCCTCAGATGTTTGCTCCATAAAGCGACCAGGACACAACTTAAACACGCGGAAAAGACCCGCATTGTGCTTATCTTCTGGCCTATTCTGACACAGTTTGACCCACATAAGGCACTTCTAACTACTTCAACAAGTTGAAGTCATCTGACTGGATTAGAGGCTGGTTTATCAGCGCAGCACCACTGGTGATGCAACGGAGATGAATTGATGTGGTTAATGTGTTACTTGATGGAACTACGACACCAAATGCTGCCTTGAAAGAGAGAGAGAGGAGAAAAAAGCTCAGGTTTTCTGTGCTCCATGTAGTCTGCAAGGCAAAGCCAGAGTAAGTGTTCATATCAGCGCCTGGCACCTGCCTATTACCTATTACCTCAGGTTTACATGCAAGCTGGAGGTTTTTTTATGTGTCAACCGAGTTACTGTGCTGAGCCCGAGGCAGGCCTGCAGGTTTTGTTTACAGCGCCATAAAACAGGAAGGGAGCTTTGTGTCGGTGTTAATTGGCCTCTAATGGGTCTAATGGTTGGAAACGAGCAGAGCAACACTATGGGGAAAGGTCCTAAATGGCAGATGCATGTAATACCCCCCCTCCCTGCGTATGACTCCGTGTGCATGTGTCCATGTTTGCTGCCTAATGAGCTGCTAAAGATCATGGTCTAGTGAAGGCCGTTAACAAGCTTTCATTTCTGTAATTGCCATGCATGTGGCTGCTGGTTTTGTCGCAAGTAATTCCATTGAGTGGATCAAATGGGGGTTAATTAAGCAGGAAGGGGGGGAAACTGTAACGCCGACTCCAGATTTGTGCGGCTCGGACCAGGCTTACACATGATTATGCAAATGGTGTGTTTGGCAGGAGTCAAAATGTTGAAACCTCGGCTTTGCTTGATCAGAAACGTCCTGCTCCGGGGAGAGGGAGGGCGTAACGGTGCTCACATGGGAAGATCTCGCCTTACGTGGACCACAGGTTGGTTTCTGCCTAAAGGCCCAGTAAGGACACCGTTGTCAACTTCCCAGATTCGGTTGTGTTCGCTCACCGGGGGTTCGTCGCTGCACGCTTCCGTAGAAATGCTGACCGAGCATCCGAAGTGAGAAAAGGGACGGCTCTGGAATACCTCAGGGGACAAAGAAATCCTTCAGGCCTCACATTCTCCACCAGCTGGAGCCTCCCCGGAGAGCTTTGATTGACAGGTGCTGCCGGCCTGTGGTGGGTTTGGATCCAGCATCTGTCAGGGGGATCTTCTATTGATCAGTGATGGAGGCCAATCAGCTGGAGTGAATGTTCGTGGTGACAGAAGCCGAATCAATGCCATCACAGGCTCTTTGTTCTGCGTTTACACCTTTCTGTTGGAAAGCAGGAGTAAAGGCAGTTTCATTTGTCATCAGCAGTGTTGGTGGGTAATTTAACGTTTGCCCCGTTATCATCTTCTATTACAGCATGCAGCTGCCTGAACAGCTGATTAGAGGTGCAGCGTGAGCCGAGCAGCACTTAGAGGCCTTCAGGCTAACAGCGGCTCCAACTTCGCTGATTAACACTTTCTCTTACAAGTTATTGTTGTTGATTTTTTAGCACTTTTCAAAATGGAAAATCCATCGAAACCCCAACATAGAAACCGATCGTCTCCTCAGGTTCACTCCTGGCCCGAGCTGGTTGCTTTTCTTTATCAGACGGCTCACAATAAACCATCTATTAGCAAAAATACAGGCTGCGTTTGTTTGGTGCTGCGATGTGAGAATCACGAGATCAGCTCCTGCGTGACGCCGTTATCAGGTGAACAGATTATTATTTTGTGTTGTGAAGCCAAAAGGAAAGTGATGAACTCTGCAACAGGAGTCAGGGTTCTGCCGGGCCTTCTGGGCTGAGAGCTTATCTGTAAGCATCTGGAACAAAAACCCACCGACGTATTGTGTGTTCTTCTTTAACTGCAGAACGTTTGAGAAGCGCTGCATTGTTGGTCAGATGCTACCAGACAAGCTGCTGCTTGGGGGCTACAGTGGAGCCACTTTCCTTGTGTTTCTGTGTCATAAAAAGCCTGCAGGCAGAAACCCTATTTAAGGCCAGTCAATGGGATGTGAGGCTGTTCAGGGGCCAAAGGGTCAACTGAGGTCAACCCACAGTGAGCGTGAGTGTGTGGTTGGGGGTGGGTGGGGGGCAGTTTATCATCCATCTTCCTCTTTGTTCCCTCCTGTCGAAACCTCATCGCACACGCTTCTCTCAGATGAGGACGATAGAAAGGGAGCCGACACGGCACCGGTTCTGGGTCATGAACGTTAGAACAGTTCAAACGGGGACGAAGACGTTTGGACGACTTTGTAGTTACATCAGGGCTGATCGTGTTGTTATTTGCTCGTGTGTTTGAATTTATTTTTGCATTCAAGCCTTTTGATCGACTTCAGTCGTCACTTTGATGTAATAATCTGATAATTCGAAGCTATTTTAATTCAGATTTTAGTTCGGATCAGGTCAGTGGAGAGAGTTTACAGTCGGTTTAAAACTTTAATGTGCCGTAAAAGTGTTTTATTGTGAAACAGTGGAAAAATGAATTACTTATCTTCTCTGAGCAGTGGTCAGAAATGCAAAATTAATAAAGAAAAGCAAACTAATAATAGCTTGAATGATAACTCAATTCAGTTTCAGTATTTATAAATAGATTTTTTTTTAAAGGCCTTCAGGGCTTCTTATATCAATGTGAGTTTTGGTCTTTTGTGCCTTTGCCTTTATCAACAGAACGAAGCACCAATTTTTACAAACACAATGCTCATAACATTAATACAGAATTAAAGTTGCTAGCTGTGGTCCTCCAGTCAGGGTGCAGATAAGATAAAACTTTATGAATCCCTGAGAAAATCTTAGATATTGCTCAGAAAACAAAATAGTCGTCCTCAAATGTATTCACACCCTCACGTTAAAGAAAAGGCAAAATTCACAACTCAAATAACTAGAAACTGAATAAAGTAATAATAAATAAAAATTTACTAAATTATAATTTAGTGAAATAAGATGTTGCTTTTGAATTGTGGTTGAAAAGAATCATTTAAAAAAACAAAACTGTCCCGGATAAATAAGAGGCCTTTTCTGATGAGCAGTGAAATCAGAACACCTGTCAGCAGGTGCAGAAGTCTGACTGAGAGTTACAGAAACACCTGATTGGCTCAGAGGGTTGTTTAGCTAAATATTAGCTCACGGGTCCCATCATGCTTGTTTCCTTTTTTTATTGTTATTATATCTGTTGAACCACGATTCAAAAGCAACGTCGTGATGTTCACTAAATCTTTATTTATTATTACTTTTGTCAATTTCAGCTTATTTCAGCTGTTTTCCTTCTTTAATGGGGCGCTATGAACACATCTGAGCACGACTGTAAGAAATGCAGTGCAGAGTAAAAACAAACAAAACAACAACAAACAACAAAAAAGCAATAAGCTGTCGGTACGCTACATTAGAGACATGATGAGACTGGAATAGAGAAGTACTGCTGTCAGTGGTCCTGACCCGGTAAAGTAATATCACACTGGAAAACCAAATATTACACGTGAAGCTGAAACATTACACGAGCCCGACAAATACTGCATATAATATTAGCCCGCTGCTCATCTGATGTGTAAAAACAGACCAGCTGAGAGCTTCTCTATGTGACGCTGCAGCCAGCGAGCACTCAAGTCCAGCTCTTGTGTTACATGGTGGGCAAGTCCAGGACCAGGCCTCCCCTCACACACACAAACACACCCCTCCACCTACTCCACCTATGGCCCAGCACCACTCGCAGCCCCTTCAGTCCTAATCCGCTTTGATTCTGGAGCAGCCCTTCCCGTCCCTTCCCCCCTTCTCGTACGCTCATCACCGCCGCCGCCGCCTCCAGCGCCGCCTCGCTCTCCTCCCCGCCTCCTCGCGAGCTCTGCTCCTCCCCAGGGCTTGGCTGATCACTGTTTCTGTGTCTGCCTGTGTGCCAGGTGAGCTCTGTCTAAACAAATCCTGCCTCCCACTTGTTTTGTCTAGTGCGGCGGAGGCAGGCGGCTCGGCGGGCAGCGAGGGCCGGCATCAGGCTGCTTTTCTCTCCAGCTGAATGGGGAGCAGGAAGGGGGGTTCTGCTCTTCAAAGAGTGGTCCCTGTGAGGGATGTTCCCAAAGGAGGGAGCTCACAACAATAAAGTTTAGTCTAAGATCCTTTATATTGATTTTTATCTTTTAAATCCACTCCAGTGCTGAGCGCAGACGGGTAGCAGTGGGATGTAGTCGGGTTTAGAGCGTTTTATCTCATCTGAATGTTCCGAATCCACTTATCGGATCCTTTCAAATCCTCTTTCTGTTCATCAAATCTCAGTGACAAAAGTTACAGATCACTTTATATTTAAGTAGAACTGGTAAACAAACGTGGATAAAACTGAAGCTGACAGTTTGACATTTAGTTCAGTGACTTCCTGAATGTTTTGGCTTTTTACTGAGGAGATGTAGTGAATAATTCAACAGGATGTTTTTAATGTAATGTGAATTCATTTGGTTATTTTAACAGCTAAGAGATAAAATGTCAAAGGCCACACTGAAAAAAAGGCTTTTTCACAATTGTTAGCTGCATTTTCTTTGAATAATATATTGTTTTATAGATTTCCCCGTTTTGTTAAAGATAAATCTGGTAAAATCTTAGAAAAGTGTTAATGTCAAAAAAACACAGACGGACACAAAAACAGGTCAAAACTGTAAACAGTGACCACGTCAGAAACTTTTGATGATAATTTGTAAAAAACAAAAAAAAATTAAATAAAAAAATTGCAATGTTTTTATCATAAAATTGGATTCTTTTACTGTATTTAAACAAACAAAAAACATTTAAAAAAGACTGATAGTTGCCTTTATTTTCAAGACAAATTATATATTAAACCCTAAGTAATAGTAAAGAAAATAAATGAATAAAAAATGTACGGTTATTTTATAGAATTTTGCTGTTTTGTTAAATTACAGATAATATTGATTTAATTCAAGTTATTCTTAAAAAAACAACAAAACAAAACAAAAAACAAACGTTTAGATCAAAATTTACACAATTTCATTATATTCAAATTAGCAAAAATAACAAAAATATCACTACTTTACATATATTGGCTTTTATTTTCATCACCTTTTGCAGTTTTTCTAATATAGCATATACGATATTCCAACATTTTTATCTTATTTTTTCTGCCATCCTTGCTGCCAGATTCTCATTTTTTATTATTTTGTGTTTTTTTTACCGTGCATCCTATAGATGGTTTATTAATGTCTATCTGTAACTGCTGAGCTTCACATTAGCGTTCTTGGCTTGCTAAGAATTTACAGCTGATACGTGAGACGTGTGTGTGTCGTAGTACATGCAGCATTAATAGCTGAGCAGTGACACCAGTTATATGAATGTAAATACCAATGTCTTATTATGATTACTATCCCATAGTTTAGTAAGTAAAGGGAGACGGGGAACCAGCGGGCCTCTGGGTGCAGACAGCCCGGGGATGTACCGTGGACGACTCCCGGCTGTGTGCGGTTCCAGCTCACTGTGTGGGTTTGTGTAATTTAAAATGGAAGTCTGGCCTTGCACAACACGGCGGTGATGAAAGATGTGACCTACTGTGCAAGTTTCTCCCCCCGGGACACAATAAGTACATAAACAAACACATAAAGCAGAGGCTGACATCACGGGGGAACAACAAGCGGTGTCGGCGATGACAGACGGGTGTTTACGGCAGGAAACAAATCTTCTCCTCCACTCATTTCACGTTTGGCACGAGGAAACTAAAACGATCCCACGTCACGCTCGCAACAAACGGAGAAGCTTTGAAGTCGGTTTTACTGCCGAGAGATTCAGACGTGAACTGTTGAGATCCAACTTTTTTTCATTAACAAATCAAGTCTCTCATCAGCTTTTTTTTTTTTTTTTACACCAGAGGCACGATGTTGCTGAAGGAGCCAAATGAAAGGACAACGAGCTGAATACAAAAGCGTTGACGTGATTAATGTACAAAGGTGTTCAAAGCGGCTGAGGTTTGTGTTAGTCAAGTCGTGGCATATAAGCCTTATTAACCTGCACCAATCAGAGTCGGGGTTTGTCTCGTTGCCAAAGTATGTGTGGGAAGAGATCACATCCTGACTGAGGTAATAAATGATTTGGCTGCTGTTGGGACAATATTACACTAAATTAAATGGAGGTATGTCAGTAATGTGTGGCACCAGACAGAGAGCAGACACACACACAGAGCTGGCCTCGTCAGACGAGCTGTTATTCATCAGGGAAGGTTTCATCCTGATGAACTATTAAGCATCACTTAAATGCAGATTTTGTGCTGTCCTGTTGAACTTTTACTCAGTTTTTCCTGTGCACAAGAAATGCTGTTTTTTGCTGAAAAAAATTCAAAAAACAAAAAAGATGCACGATGAAATTTGGCTCAGAAGTCTTCCTGGAGCAAGTCTGGCCTCTTGGTAGACCAGGTCCTCATCTGAATGAATCAGAGGAGAGACATACCTGCACAGCATGAACCCTGCATGTATAGAATCATCAGTGAAGTAAACACTGCTTTAAAAGGTTGGTGACGGTTTAAGAAGTAAATGATCTGCACTTATATCCAAAGTGCTTTACAATCTGTTTCCCATTCACCATTCACACCCACATTCATGCACCAATGGCGACAGAGCTGCCATGCAAGGTGCAACTTCAAGTTCAGTGTCTTGCCCAAGGACACTTTCGTGGAGGGAATCGAACCGCCAACCTTATGACTGGAGGACAACCCGCTCTACCACCGGAGCCACAGCCGCCCTGAAGCGTTGCTGTTGGACTTTTACACGGCGCAGCGACACGATTGGATGTTTTCTGGTTCGGCTGTCACTAAAGCAGACGATTGGCTGTTTGAGAGGAGGGGCGGGACGAACGACCGCCATCTTTGGTGCGATGGAATTCGTAGTTTTCTGTTCAGGATTCTTTTAGTCGTGAGTCTCTGCCTCATAGCAGCAAGCTGGTTATTTAGTGAGCTTTCATGTTTTGGTTCACATGAAGTTTTGTGCGTTTGCCTGTTTAGTTGGATTCACCTGATGGGAACCAAACATATAAAAATATGGGAAAGTGTAAGAACGTGCGTCCTTGTCTGTGTCGTGAGCTCGATAACATCACGGCAAACAAGCCAGCCCTACGTCATTCTCTCTTCACATGACCAGGATGCAGTCTAATCATAGGAATAAAGCTCTTAGGTATGTTTTGGTGGGCTCTTTGATTCCTGCATGTGGGCGCGCTCAGTGCTGATGATGCAGGACGCCTGTTTCCAGGTCGTGTTTTTCCACGGTCCGACTCTAGAGAACTGGTGTGAAAGCGTCTCGGCAATACACTGCGCTGTAATGGACTGTTATCAGCGTGTTGACTGAAGGCTTACGTCGGCTGCTGAAAGATAAAAAAAAAAGAAGCTATAATTTGAGTGAGAGTCGGTGTCGCAGACGGTGTCTCAGAGCTGATTTCGGGGTGAAACTTGAAGCTGAAATCCAGGTCTGCGTTTTAAATACTAACGTGGGTTGAGACGGAGGTGTAACCATCAACTGAGGAGGCCTGGGTTCTTAATCAAGGCTTATTATGTGCAGAGAACTGCTCCGCCAGGCAGCCCTTAATATGATAATCATTATTTTGCATAGGTTTCTGTCAATACCGCCCAAATCACCCAATCAGATGTTGAGCTGGATGGTTTTGTAGTAATAACTGTTATTGGGGGAGAGAAGAAGAAGCAGAAGGAGAAGAAGGGGTCTAATTCCTAAACCATTTACCTGTAAAGATGTATATGTACACATGGCAGGTGTGTGTTTGCACTTGCCCTCTCTTGCATGAAGGGAGGAGGGGGTGGGGGTAGTTAGAAGCCCCAAAGAAAACAGAGAGAAATGAGCAAAGAAGATTCTTGAGTGGCACCCTGGCGTTGCTGCACGCAGCTGCAAACTATCTCCACATCTCTGCTGTATCTGTTTAGGCAACGCTTGAGCAATTAATTGAGAATGCAGTCTCATCCGTCATGTTTTGATCACAGCAGAGGAGCAGCCGAGCTGTGAGGCGATGCAGAGGTTTAAGGATGAAACCGGGCTGGAGTGAGTTCGTCTCCCACTCATGTGCTGGAGTTAGGCTCAACACAAGCCCCATGACATGCACACATGCACATGTAAAAACCGGCACGCACACCTTTTTCTTTCTTTTTTTTTTTTTTGCCCCTGCGTCTTGGAGAATGTCAACCATGCTTTGATGCCCCTCCTCCTCCCCTCTTTCCTGTCTTTGCCTCTGTTTCCTGGGAGCTGATTTATGTTTCGTTTAGGAGTCGACATGTCCGCCTTGATCTGACGTTCTTTTTCCAAAAAAGAAAAAAAAAAAAAGTCATACTCCATCCCTTGATCCTTTCCTCTCTGTTCACCTCAAAAAAAAAAACACAACGCCATTAGTTTTTATAGTTTGATTAAAGCCCCAGAGGCAGAGAGAGGGAGACAGAGAGGTAGAGAGGTGGGGCGCAGAAGGGCCAGTCTGAACAAGGAGGCATTGTGTCGCCCCCCAACTGTGTGGGACTGACAGTCTGCATTACAGCACGCTACAGCAGCCCGCTCCCCAAAGCACTGCTAATCTGTTGCTTACTGGCCCCTCTGGCGAGCTCAGGTAAGGGGGGGAGGGGGCAAGAGAGAGCGGAGGAGACAGATTTTCCCTTGTTTTGCCCCCCTCAGCTGAAGCCAAATTCATTTGTACCGCACAAACCCAGATTGCATTTTTATTTTGTAGCATGATGTAATCACAAAAAGAGAACTTGCATGTTGTGAGGCCTGACAGCGGCAGAGTCAGCGATGAGCAGCTGCTGGCTGATTGGTTGATTGACTCAATGGTTTGACGTTACTCAAAATGGCATCATGAGGAAATATGTGTTTGCAAAGAGATTAAATCTGCTCCCAAATATGTAAGAAGTTTGACGCATTTCCACCAACAGCGGCTACAGATGAGGTGCAGAAGTTAAACACAGGCATCGGCGTGCTGGTGGAAACAAGAAGGTCTGGTTGCTTAGCTGCACAGAATACAACAGAGGAAGAAAACATGGACTGGCGACAAGGTGGAAGTGAAAGGAAGTAAAGCAGCCTGATGTCTTTGTTTTCTCCCAGAAAAGGGTCACGTAAGATGGACCAATCAGGGAAGGACTGATAAGACCTCATCAGGAAGCAAACATGGTGTCGGAAAACTTTCTGCTCGTCCAGACTAAAATGCAATTACAGGTTTCGAGCTAAATTGGGTTCAGCAACTTTTCGGCAAGTTTCCAGAAGCTTGAGTGAGCTTATGTGTTTTTAAAAGTATTGGTGTGGATGGAGGCCTAGTTCTTTTGGGATCATAAATGTCTGTGCAAGATTTTTTTTTATTTTTAAAGTGATTTTTTTGGCCTTTATTGTATAGGACAGTCGAAGGAGAGACAGGAGAGGGGGAGGGACTTGCAGCAAAGGGCCATGAGCGGGATTCAAACCCATGGCGGCTGCATCAGAGACTACAGCCCCTGTACATGGGTCGCCAGCTCAACCAGGTGAGCTAAAGCGGCGGCCCATGTCTGTGGAAGATTTCATGACATCCAATCAAATACCTGCTGAGATATTTCAGTCTCGATCAAACAGGTGAACCCACCAAACAACTGCCTCTATTTTACTTTCACAGAAGTAGTCGTCGTCACCCACAAGAAGAATGTTCAGGTCACAGCACAAGTTGTCTCAGGGCGTTTATAATCAGGGGAAAATATCTGATAAACAAGCAGCAAATCCAAAGATTTCCTTTGAGTGGGAAGAAAATACTTCACCTGAAAAAACCTCTGGCAGAACCAGGCTCAGGAAGGGCTGACGTCTGCCTTGACTAGTTGGGGTGAGAGTAAAGGGATAGTGAAGAGAAAACAGACAAACAACTCATCCTAGAACAAGGTTTAACTGAAATGAACTGCTGCTCATATCTGTGTGTTGGATGTCTGCTAAAATAGGTAAAATAGGAAATACATGAGCTCTTAGCAATCCATGTCACAGTATTTAAACTGGAACTGGGTAGTCTGGGTATCGGTTGAACTACAGACGCCAGCAGGAGACGTCACACGTTGGGCTCTGTGAGGGAATTATATTGTAGTTTTTATCATTTTAGAGCAAATCAGATCTGTAGCTGTTGTACCAGTACAGCAAGGAATGTATGAAAAGAGGCTGACGAAGCAAAAGCTTCTACCCAAACCGAAACTCAGGTGTTAATGTCTCCTTAAGGATATGTGGAACTCCCAACTAGTCAGTCAGAGCTGATGAAGCCTCCTGGATGAGAGCTGGAACGTCTTCAAGGAACTCAAGTAGGTCCAGTGGCTATGATTAAACTATGAGAAGAACCAGGACCTGGGAGAATCTTCACAGACATGTCTACCCCAAAACGAAGCTCCCAGTGAAGCTCTGACTGACCAGAGGAAGCGTTCACATCTAGTCGTTCCTGCAGGTCCGTCTGGTTTGTTGTGAATGGAAGGGGGTCGGCCTGCTGAGTCCCTTTAGACGGCGTTTTACTCCCTCAGCTCCTCAGGAGTTATTCTGCTGCTTGTTTTCACTGAGCAGCCCCCCACATAAGCTTGTTAATTCCCCAGAAAGCCGGCCCTGTCAGTGCCCATCCACTCCCATGCTTTTTAAAGAAGGAAGTTTTCTTCCCAGCACATGCCTAAACCTTGATGGAGGTATGCTGTCTTGCTGTTAGTGCATTAAAACTGATTAATGTGATTGAAGAGGAGGGTTTGTGGGCCTTTGACTAAAATAGAGAAGGCAGGAAGTGATGGAGGAGTGGGGAGGGTGTGAGGAAAGGCTCGGTGTGGCACAGTGGTTAGTTGTTTTGAATGTCCAGGGAAGAAAATATCTGATTGTCTGCGTACACAGTGACAGGAAGTTGACAGTTGGAGCAATTTCAAGGCTTGGATGGAGAATATGTGAATTTGCCCTAACCTGAGGAAGACTTTTTAAATTGGAAGTCAAAGATCTAAGCTTGTGAGGACCAACTGGTTTACTTTAACATTCTGGGTCTTTGGCTGCTTTGGCCTGAAGTTGAGCAACAACATTTCTTTCTCAATCAGTCAAAAATGAATTGTTGGCCGTAACATAAACGTATAGTGAAGTTAAATGATCGAGGAGACGGTTTTTCTATACTTAAGGCAAAACCTTTGTGAATCTACAGTAACAAATAACAAATGTTTTTACCTTTTTTTAATTTTATCAGCAACCATAATTGAGTCTGAGGCCTTGTCCACACGTGGCAGGGTTTTAGTAAAACCGAACATCCTGCCCCCTCCGTCTAGAAAAAAACGTACATACACACCACCTCGTTTTTAGAAAAAACTTCATCCACCCCTAACCGCATGAGTTCAGCACATTCATGTTCTACGTGAGGATGTAAGAACTCCGACGACCGGGACGTATGGAAATCGTCACGCCGTTCCTTCCGTCTCAAAGTTCTCCCACCAGCTGGCAGTGCGTCCCGGTCCGACCCAAAACCAGCGTCGGTGCCTCTGACGGAGAACCTGCCTCGGACGTGGAACGGCGAGGTGGCGGAAGATAACCGTCCTTAACGCCGTCCTCCGCCTGTGTTCTTCTACGTGGAGCGGTATCTGGACCTGGACCAGAGACAACACAGTTCTGAGGGCGTCCACGCTGCTTCCAAATGTAAACACAGGTCGCGTATGTGATGTAAAGAACAGATTTAGTCGCAGGCAGTGACGTTTCTAAACCTAAACCCGGTTATCGACGTCCACATGCAGACGCATCAACGGAGGGTTTAGAGGTTGTTGAAAGAATCGTTTTTAAAGCAGTGAATCTGTGTTTTCATGTGGATGACAGGCCGAATGGTAGAAACATATCTTGGTTTTGTGAGATACTCTGCTAGGTGTGGACGAGGCCTGAGTCTCCTGCCACAGCTTTCAGTTCTGTTTTATTTATATGCCGCCAATCCACAGCATAAGTCAGCACAGGCCGCTTCACACAGGAAGGTCAGGACATATAGAGAGAGAAACCCAACAGATACAGCGATTCCCTTTCAGCACAAATTTTGACGACAGTGAGGAGAAAAAAAACTCCCTCTTAGCTAAAAGAAACCTTCAGCAGATCCAGGCTCAGTCAGTGCAGACATCCACCTGGACCGGTTGGGGTCAGTGGATCAGGTTTGCTGATAGACGAACATCTCGGCTCTCTTCTTGCTCTTTGCTGTATTTATACTGTTGGTAGATTTAATGTTGGTGTGTGTGATTTATTTTGTTTCTTGAAGGGGGGAATTAGTTTTTGAGAACCTTCTTTCCGTTGGGTGTGAGTTCCCTCAAAGTCTAACTCTCAAACCAATTGCTACAAATAGTCATTTGGGTCTCTGACTAAACTGCACATTAGCAAAGTAAATGAGTGACAGGGAATCATCCGCATGATGACCTCTCGGTTAAAAGCTCACTCCTCTGAGCCTCAGGCGACAACCGCCCCACCCAGCAATCACTTCAATCCAGTCCGTTGTGGCGAGGCCGGCCGAGGAAGGATGCATCTGTCGCTGGCTCCGTGACAATAAAGCTCAGACACTGATGCATCTGTGTTCTGTCTGCTGGAGTGCAGTTAGCGGTGGGCAGTCTGGCTGCCACCCAGCTCTCCCACGCCGTAAAAGTGACCATTAAAATGACAGATCTGCCCTCCTCTGGTTCTTTCTCCCCGCTTTTCTGTCTGTTTCACAGTTTCTCTGAATGCCGTCTGGGCATCCAGCGAGGAGGTTCCCGGATTCTTAGTCTCTTCTACCCCCACCCCCTTACTCCTTCACCCTTCAGCCCCACGTCCCATCTCAATGATGGGAGAAGAAACACACATGCTGAGAAACCTGGAGTAAAAGTGTCCTCTTGCCCAGTGCCCTCTGACCTGCAGGGGTCATGAGGGGAAGCACGTGTTAACAGAGGTCATGGGAGGGCCTGGGCGGGACCAGTGTTTAGGTTTGGGGAGTCCCTCGGGGGGGAGACTTAGCGGCCACTGTCAAACCGTGACGACATCTCCCAGCCGGCAGATGTTTCATACCCAGCCAACAGACCCACAGGTGGACGTCCTCTCTTTGTCCGTCGGGGTCAGCAAACATCGATAACCGGGGCCATGAAGCCTGGCCTGTTGCTGACATGACCGACTTCTGCTGTTGTTCAGTGTGGATTTGTTTCCTTGGATGTTGTTGTACACGTTGTTCACCTGAGCACCTCCTGATCGGTGCCTGACTCAACATGTGAAATGGACTGAGGGCAGAAGTTTGTTGTTCGCGTCCCGCAGGTTGAAGTTTGTGTGTGTTTAGGTGTTAGAAAGATAAGCCATCGCAGGAAGAGGAGGAGGAGGAAGAGGAGGAGGAGGAAGAGAGGAGCAGGCAAGTGTTTGTGTTTGTGTCTCTGGTTTTAATGACTTCAGCTGCTCCCTGTGTGTCGGGGGAGGGATGCGTTAGCGGTTCTGTCATTTCAATTAAAGCAAACGGTGCCCGAGGATATTGATACGCACCATGAGGCAGGCCCACGTGGTAAAGAAATGGATAAACAGACACTCCTCTCCTGCATCTGGAGTCCAAACCACAGAATTTCAGTGCATGAGTGAAGCGAATCGAAACATGTGAACTGGTTTCTGTTTTCATATGTGACTCATTCTGCTGATAACGGGAAAGAATACATGTGGGAAGTTAAAGCCGCATGCACCCGGACGACAACAATAACCAGTTAGTTTCACCAGGACGGGAATACTTGGAAAGTCTGAGATAATTCTTTAATAATCACCAGAATCTTTTCTCTTATTCTGCCTCGTGCTGTTTCTCTCACCGGGCAGGATCTTCCTACCGCTTCTGTCAAACATTCTTTGATTTCATTAGCTGCTGTTTGATCAGTCTGTAGTTTAATAGCAAAGTGTGAAACATGCTGCGTTTGTCTCTGTGGGTTAAGAGCAAAACCCGTGTTGGGGGTTAAATCCAGGGGGCCCAGTCCCATGAGAGTAAGCCCCCCACAGCCGCCACACCCCGGCTATTCATTAGCAACGTGTACAGTGTGTGTGTGTGTGTGTGTGTGTGTGTGTGTGTTCATTAACATGTTCAGTACGGACTCCAGTCTGCAGCAGGACAACAGCCACCGCATGCAAACTAGTGTCAGTACAGTTATGCACCCTTCTCCCCACACGCTTTTCCATTCACTCTTTTATTACACATCTTTGTGTACGTTGTGTAGTCCCAGAGTGTCGGACAGTTTGGTTTGATCACATTCTGGACGGCCGTAACCACACAAACCAGATCGGATTGCAGAATTGCTTAATCCTCCGCAGCCCGAGCAATTTCTTTCCTGTTTTTTTCTTTGCTTCTGTTACATATTTACTCACCGTGTGCTCAGTTTTCACTCCAACTTAAAGTCCTGCACCTCTGAGGAAACAACCACAGCTAGAAATCAGAAAATGCCTGTTGTGCAGCGTAATAAAGCTAAAATGCCATTAATCATAAAAAACAGCGATGACAGTGACCACGTGTGTTAGTAATACTTTTCAAAACATGGTGGCTCTACATACTATAGATGTTTTACTGCACACGCTTTATAATTAGTTTCTTCTCTCAGTTGTACAAACACAACCTGCAGTTCAGCAAAAAAAAGTTCCTGAAGTTTTGACTCGCTGCTGCGTCACCGTTGGCTTCTCAGCTGTGCAACGGACCTCAGATTTTCTGTTTTGTTTTAATGCAAATGGTTTATTTTTGACTTTTTTTTAAAAATGACACGTAGAGTAAAATTTTATTTGATGAAATGTTCCTAGTTTTATATTTAGATTTGGTTAATTTTTCCTGCTCATCACAGAATTAGTTCAATGACCATCAGAATAAGTGTTTGTTTGTGTTTTGTTTTTTTTTAAAAGTTTATTCTAATTAATGGTAGAACTGAAACATCACGCCCACATCAAATATAAAACACAAATACTTTCTCATGCAAATACCTATAAATGTTGTAGAAGAAAAACACATATCCCTGTAGGACTTCGCTGTGTGTAAAAGAAAAGAAAGAAAAAACTAAGAAAACAGGTTTTTGGGGTCTTTGAGGCACATGTAGATAATCGTAGGAACATCACAGCAGCTGAACAACTCTTCTGCTTGTTTCTTCAGATTTATGCACAAACCCTCTGATGGTTTCTCTCAACATGCAGATCTTGAAACTTTGAACCCGTTTTCCGTACTCGGGTAGTTTAAACGGTAATCCTTATGTCAAATTTAAATGCGTAGGATTTTGCAAACACATCTCGGTGCACTTTTTCAGCCCCATGCTGCGATTACCTAGAAAGTAGGCTAATCCCAAACGTGACTATAATACCAAGACTAATGTATTGTAAGCAGAGGAATGCCGTGTATTTTAGGAATGCATTTTTTTTTTTACACTCAGATCTGAACGGCTTAACAGTGAGGACTGTACTTGGCATGTTTACAGCAGCAGTTGCTTTCCTTTGACATCATGCCCATTGTGTGCTCTGTGCGGCGTCAATGTGAACTTTAGCTCACTTTTCTTTTTCGATTGTTTGGGCTCTGATTTCATGTCGGCACACCTCATCAACCTGCCTCATTCAGCTTCCACAATAGAATGTTCACCTTCGGTCTGAAGAGTTCTGACCTCGTCTGATTTACAACCAGCGGTTGTTTTATCTGAAAGTCATGCCGTGCTCCGGGCCTTTGCGCTGTCTCTGTGGTTTGTGGAGAAAAGTAATTACTACAGGGCCTAAAGCCACCAGCTCTGGCCTTTGGACCTCTGCTGCCACATCCTGAGCAGTGGCTTTGCTTTTAAAAGATCAGTCTTGCTCTCTCATCTCTCTTTCTCAGGACCAATCTGCTATTTTTTTTTTCCTCATGTTCACTTTGAACCGCCAACATCTCAGCGTCTCATTTTAAGAAATACAACACTTCATTATTAAGCCGTGTATGTCTTCATCGTCCACTTTTCATCTCCATCGGTGATGTTTTTCTTTGCTTTTCATCATTCTCTTCGTCATATCTTCATCTCCACATGCTGCTGCAGTACGGCCTGTCTTTGAGGGTAACCTCAGCTCTTTCCAGAAATTACCACTTAAAGGGAATTCCTCCTTCAGCAGCGGGCCTGCTGCACTGTGTCTTTGAACATTTGATGGTTTGATGGCTATAATTTGCTTAAAATAACACCAATAAAGTTATGAAGCTGTAAATGCCTAAATACCTAATGTACGGAGATGAAACGTAGTGCAGCCTTTGATTCTGCAGCCCTCCAGAACGTCTTGATGACTTTGCTTCTGTGGAATGCTTTTGGAGGTGCTGCTGCTGATGTACATTTATTATTTGTGCGCGATCTTTGAGCTGCAGGTTATTGCTCCAGCCTGTTGATTATCTCTAAACTGCAATGTAAACACGCTCTTTTGTGGCGTTAATCCAGGCTGTAATCTCATAATATTCTGCAATATTATACATTCCTGCCTAATGCAAGAGGCTTTACAAACATCACTTCACAAGCAATATGAATTAAAGGAGTAAGCAGCTGAATAAGAAGCAGCATTAAGCTATTATGACACGTCAGTAATGCTTAGCGCTGCGCTGCGTGGCTCGTTCTTCAGCACCGGCCAATAGGAGGAGGAGGCATCTTTCGAAAACAGGGGAAAGCCCTGAGCATGAAAAGGAGACGGACTCTCCTCCTCCTCCACCCTCCTCATGTCAGACGTACCTGTCGGACTCATTCTGAGCAGACACTGAACACCTCGGCTTAGTGGACCATGAGGAGAATTAGTTAAAGCTTCCTCCCGGGCTGACCTGAAAGGAGAGGCAGGTAAGATTGCAGCGGAGGCCCCATCTTGGGGGAGAGCACTTCATGGTCCTCAAAGTCTTGAGTAAATAGTTTTGACCGGATTCGCCCACGCTCAGCTGTAAACTGGCACCGGTGTGCTATCTGCTGGTGACTCATCCTTGATCCGGGGAGGAAGCCCTTCCCCTACAGGCCTCGTTTCTGCGTCATGTTGACACAACACAACGGCCCGCCACTAATCTCCATCATACCTGACCTCCTCCATCGCCGGGTCACGCTTTAGGGTTGTCACATGACCGCAGACGAGGAGCTAATAAGTACAAGGGCCTCTGATTTTTCCTAACTTTGTGATTTAGCTGCAGACATTCCTGCTCCCTGACAGGTTAAGTTGCATCATATGACAAGATGTTCCTCATCCGTGTTGGGCAACAACAGATACAAAAGGCAGGTGCGGTCGTCTGTGTCTATGTTTATAACAAATCCCCGCGCTGCTTGTGCAGAGATTAAACGGACCTTTCAAATCCAGTTCATGACAAGACGGAGCTGTTTGCACACGAACGGCACGGCGACCGCAACCTCCTGTCTTTTAATGAGCGAATAAACAAACCGGCAGACATAATAGCGCGAGCGCTTTTGTGGAGGGGGAAAGGGCAGAGAGCTAGTTAAAGAAGGAGTCTGGCTCCCACATGAAAAGAAGTGAGAGACGCCTGGGTGTTCCTCCAGCATTGTTCAGCCTTCTGCCTTTGAGGGACACCTGTCATTGGCTGGGCGGTCTGCACAGGTGCCGTAACGCCGCCTGATTTGTCGGCCTTGAAAGGAGGCTTCAGTCAACAGGTAGAGTGAAGGGGAACAATAGTGATGATCCCGAAGAAGAGAAGGAAAGGGAGAACGAGAGTGGGAGGAGGGTGGAATGGTGGAGAGAGAGAGAGAGAAAAAAAGAAGAAATGGATTCTTTAGAAAGCACCTGAGGGTTTGTGTGAGATAATCTGTTTGCCTTTTACTCACAGTCCCCCTTTGTAGGGCGGAGGAAGGCGTATCGCTGTGTTTGTAGTGCGCTGCTCAAGGGTCGCTCCTCCTCCTCCGAGTGGCCGCTTCACTTATCTATCTTCAGTTGTTTTTTTTTTTACCCCCTTCCTAACCTCGTCCGTTTCCGTGGTTACACAACCTTCCTCAACGCCTGACTAACTGGAGGGCAAAACTGGTGGCCTCTCATGGGCACCGGTGCCGTGCCAAGAAACCAGCTCCTGAAATAATGTGATACTGTTGCACCATCGCCACACACACACCCAGGCCTGGAGAGCCAAACAGCCGGGCCTGTTCCTACCACGTTGTTTGTGTTGACGTTTTCTATGCATGTGTGTGTGTGTGTGTGTGTGTGTGTGTGTGGTCCCGCTGCCAGGGGGAATGCCAAGTTCCCTCTCACCCCGCCAGGAATGCGGCAGGACGAAGCAGACCTGTGTGTGAGATTACCGCCAGAAACTAGTTAAGCAGTTAAAAGAAGCCAAATTGCAATAATGACGCCGTAAGTACGATTTCTAAATCACACACAGGGTTTGTCAGACGGCCTCTAAGCTGCACAAAGAAACGTCTTTCATCAGTTAAACCCAAAGACGCTCGCACATCACAGACCAGAAAATACAGGTAAATAAAAGGAGCTTTACAACTTTTAGCCACAATAAAAGCAGCCACTGTGCTTCACATTTGAGCAACACGGCGTTCAGAATGTGTAAATAAACCAACGCTGCACGTCCACCTGTTGTCCGTTTGCAGGACCCACGTCCACAGGTGGAGCCCTAAGCACCGGTGGGTTAATAAGCATCTCTATTTAGAGCCAGGCTGACCTTTTCAAAGAATGTCTCTCGTTTCTCTTCCTCCTTTTAACTGTGGCCATGGTGATAAGGGGACAATGTGTGTGTGTGGGTTGTTTTTGCATGTGTGTAAGTGCACATGTGTTGGTGTGTGTGTTGTTTCCTCTTTGCTACCAAACACTAACCAGATAATGGTAATTGAATGACAGTGTGTCCACTTTGTGTGTTTGCAGAACGCTTTAGAGGCTCGACTGTTTTCAGTTGTTTAAAAAAGTAGATTTCACAAAAGAAGCGTCTCAGGAGCCGAAGAAATCCGCTTTATAAGATGCATTTAGCTCATGATTTAAAAGTGTTTCTTCTGCGGAGCAACCAGCTCGTAAATGAGCCCGATCAGTCCAGAGAGACGTTATATGACAGTGGCCAGGGGATCAGCTCCCTCCTTTATCTGGGACTGGAATGTTAATGGTGGCTTTGTGATGGGTTCAGTTCTCCTGAGTGACTGACGGCTCGACTGGCAGCTCTCAGAGCCTCTTAATGGGATGTCTGCTGATAGACTTCAGTTTTCAAACACTGAAAGCTTTTCTTTCATTTTCTTTAGTTTCTTACCTCTGTGCTTGATTAACTGTTTATTGAACGTTCACAGTCTTTAAACCAGCTTGTGTGCTGCAAGTAAACACGTTTTTTTTTTTTGTTTTTAGCAAACAAATAGCCTAACAACAGAAACTGAGCCTGAAAGACAGAGCTCCTACATGCTTCCAGATGCACTCGTTTCAAGAATTGTTCTTTAATAAATGAATAACCCACCCGATCGCTGCGCTACCTGGTAGCGTTTCGCTGTGTTAAAATATTCTTAGAAGTCTGCTGCCAAGCCCAGAATGCACTTTATCCTTCTACAAAACTGTAATAATGTCAGACTTTTATAAAAATCCTCCCTGGCAGATATTTTTGAAATATCAAACAGAGCAGTTTGTTCTGCAGCCATGACCGGAGGGCCGACACTGGCAGCTGAAGAAGCTTTACTCTCCCTGTGTTGTTGCGGTATTGAAGGCCTGCAGGCATCTCTGAGATGTAAGCAGTCATCTGTCAGGGCATGCTGATGTGCAACACAACCAGATGACCAGGGAAGCTCTCCAGTATGCAGAAGTGATCATAACGCTAACATGAAATTAGGGACGAGGTGGTGATTTGAGCTTCGTTCTGGTCGATTAAATGCAGTGAAATAGAATTAAACAACCTAAGAATGCTTAAAGGGTTGTATCAGGGAACTGTCGTGTTTTGTGCCTTCAGTGATGCTCAGTGGTGCTGATTTGGCATCTTTCTGTCTCCTAGGTTACTTGTCCAAAGTGTTGAGGAACTACACCGAGCAGGCTTGCGACGGAGACTTCCTGTCCGTCCGCTGTCCACCCCGCACCACCATCACCGTCCAGTCGGCTTTCTACGGGAGGAGAGGAGCGTCCGATCCCCAGCAGTGCCCTCACACCTACCAGGCCCTCCTCAGTCCGTACAGCACTCGGGAGGATGATCGATATTGTTCCGTTTCCACTGCACTACAGGTACATAGCTGGTAGTCGTTTTCCACGAGCAAATCAACTCTTTATTTCATTATTGTTTTTAAAGGATTAACTTGAGGTCTAGCAGAGACTCCCAGACCAGGATCTCATTCCACCTCTGGCACTCGTCCCCGTGTTAGTCCACTCTGAGCACAACAACACAGCTTTTCCTTTTTGTGGATTCCAAACCCCCCCTGAGAGAAAGTGTAAATTGGTCAAATTGGCCAAAGGGTTAAAGTTTGGAGGACCACTGATTATGTAATGCTTTGTGGGAATGTTTTCCGGCAAATTACACTCTCTAAAGAGGAGGCAGGCTTGTATGTTCCCGTGACACAAAGCGATTTCATGGGGTCTTTGCCTCAGCATCCTCTCCTAAATTGGGATGTGGCTGGACTAGAAGCTCCGCTTTGCAACACCAACACAAACACACAGAAACACATCCTGCTCAGCATTCATTCAGTTGTTGGGTTTGTTCTTAGACCCCCCCTGCCTGCCTTTTAGCGTTGAACACCCACCGTTTCCATAATAGACAGGACGGCCATGAATGCACAGACACAGAGAGGCCATTGTGTGGAGGTGAGAGAATGACTGACTGCTGCGCCACACGTGAAGAATCCTGTTGTACCACCTGCTCGCGACCCCGCGGCCTGTTGGCATCACAGTAGAACTGTCTCCATATCGAAAGCTTAGCCTACGGATACCTGGTAATCTAATGATATTTAAATATCCACAAAGAAAATTAAAGTCAGCACCTCCCAGAGCATGTTTGGCCTTCATCAGATCAGTTCAGCACAGATTCTGTAACGAGCACGTTTTGGGCATTTTGGCTTCATGAAGAACTTGGTGATGATTAATTAGCTGCAGCGCTTCATGCAGGTTTAATTTGTCCATCAGCTGGTGAGGTCATCTTGTAATTGTTTCATCTGAATTCTCTGATATCGTAAATCTGGAAGCAGTATTTAGCACTTTTAATAGATTCTCCTTCGTAGGATGTGGAGGTTTTGCTTCATGCTGTAAATAAGTATTTCAATGTATTTGATGCACAGGATTAGCCTGGTGGTATATATATATAATAGTTTATCATTTATTAAAGACCAAAACCAACAACGTACATCCCTCAGCACATTTCCAAAACCTGCTTATGGTCCTGTTCTTTAACCATCTGAACCCCAAAGCCCAAAATTTTTTTGCTCCTGTCATATTTTTTTCCCACTTTGCGCTCATTTTTCACTGCAGTATGAAGTCCTGCACTTCTATGGAAATGGCAGCACCATGCCTGGATGTAGAGAGAACTCAGACATGTTGTTTATGCAGATATAATGCCATAAATTAGTAAAAGACAAACACAAATTGAATTATTATTAGTTTTACAAACGTTGAACAAACCTGGATCGACGTGTACCACAAACCTACCAGATTTGACAGATATTTTCTACTTTTTGAAATTATTTCCATGTTTGTCTCCCGTCCGCTCTGCGTGAACACAACCTGCATTTAAAAGTGCCAGAATTTTTGCTGCTTGGTTGCAGCCAAGTCACTAACGGCTTCAAGAAGCACAGAAGTTTTTGTTTTTCGCAGAATCTGGTCAGTGCAAGTGGTTTACTTTTGGCTTTTTTTAAACTGAGATATGTAGAATAAAACATTTTTTGATGAAATGTCACAATTTTCAGCTTCGATTTGATTTTTTCCCCCAACATGTCACACAGTTCATCCGGTTATGGAGACAGATTCATTCTCGTTTTTAAAATAATGGTTTAATTCTGATCATTTCTTTTAATAGATGAACCTCCCAGCTGCTTTTTGAAGTTCAGAGGGTTAAAAAAGCATGTGCTTAGTTTTTAAAAAAGACTAAATAATTTCCTTAAACAGCTGGACGCTGGACTTTTGGCGCGTTACTACAACAGGCGGGTCTGCTGCACTTGTTGGGGGACTATTTGCAGCCACAGATGGTGCTCCAGCGGCTATTTCCAGTCGCAGGGTGTGTGTGGGACGTACTTAAAATACACTTACAGTGGCCGTGCGCATGGTAGGGAGGGAACACGCCGGCCATGTGGCTTCATCGATTTATTGTTTCTGGACACACGTGGAGGCACACTTCTGGTTGTTAGCAATAAGAAGTTAAAGTTTGCAGACATCATTGGTCACTCGCTGCAGGTGTATCTGATGTATTTTAGGGGGAAATGCACAAGTAAAGTCTCTTATTTTACCCCGATGCTTCTCCCTGTGCTGCGTCCCTTGATGTGTAAAGCAGCTCCTTTAATGTTTAAAGTCAGGCGAGGCTCTGAACAGAATCCATTCAGTCATTCCTCAAGCCACTAGGATTTCAGTACGGGAGAATGCGGCGCGTTGGAATGTGCTCACCTGGGTTAGAGCAGGCTAAAAGATGATGAAACTAGAGAAGCGAAACGATGCCAGGAAATGAGTCGAGTGGAGCTTTCCAGAGTTTTCTTTCTCTCTCTCTTTTTTTTTTCCACTTACCTGCTCCTCTCCTCCATATTCCCATGGCTATAAGCAGCCTGTTTGAAGTGGTTTTAGGTTTTCGCCTGCTGCTGCTCTCGCCATCGTTGGCTTATTGTCCTCCCTCTAAATCTGTCTTTGGTCTTCTCCCGCTCTGTGTCACTCTTTCCTTCTTTAGAAAATGCTGGACGAGTGCCAGGACAGAAGGAGCTGTCAAGTCCTTGTCAACAGCCGCGTGTTTGGGACGGACCAGTGTCCCGGCAGCAGCAAATACCTCATTGTCTGGTACAAATGCAGACCTAGTAAGTCCCTCATCACCCCGTATCCTAACAGCAACATGCATATCTGTCCCTCCCCGGGCTCCGGCCGTTCCTTCTCTTTTCTCACACAACTCCACACTGGGTCAGAAATACACCAGGGTGAGGCCGGCTCATGTGCACCAGGGACACATCAGATGGAACATGAACAAGCAAAGCAACTCCACAGTGTTATTTTCTATTTATACTAAACAAGTGAGCTTCTAGCCTCTGCTAGGGCTGCAATTTACCACTGTCTCTCTATTGATTAATCTATTGACTGTACCACTGGATTAGTCAGTTCATCAGCATGAAAGAAAAATAAAAGAAAAACGACTATTTTATTGAGGCTAGTTTTTTTTTTTGACAAGCTGTATGTCAGTGTTTGAAATGGAAAGAAAGTTTTAGGGATATAAACTGAAGTGCAGCTCCAAAAGAAATCCAAGTTTCTATAAAACCCTTCAACAAAGTGAATAAAGTGAAGTTCTGGTTTATAATAAACAAACTGCAGCATGAGCACGGTGGATGTTTTACAAGCACGAAGCAGCTAAAGCAACTGGCTGTAATGTATAATGTAATGTATTGTGCAGTCCTTTTGGAAGTAGCTTTGAATTCTATTTCCTGTAAATCTTTAACTCACAGCACATGCAGCCTTTAAGTCGCGTACAGTGAGTTCGTCGAACAACGTTGGTGTAAAATCAGGATCTAAGCAGCAGCTTGGAGGTGACTCCTGGTTAACACGTAGTCTTCATGAGCTGCTCTTCAGCCTGTCAAGGATTCAAGGCCTTTACTGGTCACGAACACAGTTATACACGGTTTAATAACTGTGTTTGTGACCAACAAACAGGAACATTTGTGAATGAGAACAGCTTTAATGGGAGTTTGTTCGTATCAGAAAGCGTTATAAACGAGCACAGAGAGCAGGAGAGAAGCAGACAGAAGCAAAGTGTCTCTTCTCCAACTAGCTCCTGTGTGTTTGTCGTCACATTTCTGCATAGAGGAGCAACCACCCTTTTGTTCTTTGACAATTTAAAGTGCTCTCATTCTTTTGAAGTGTTGGATCTTTGGGAATGTTTACATTGAACCTTCCTGCGTCTGCCGCCAGTGTCTAGAGCCGTCTGTCTGGAGCTGACTGAGGCCCAATATCGGCTGGTGTTACATAGAGATAGCAAGGAAACACATTCATTAAAGTAATTTTTAAAAAGATCTGTTAAACATACTGATGTCGATAATGCACAGGATGACTGATCGCTGCAGCTCTGCTCTGTACCAATGTATAGACAGTCTGTTATTAGCGTTCCATGTTAGGATTGGGCGCACGTCCTCATTTCAACCAACAACTGTCACATCAATATTAGTGCAATTTTCAGTCGTGGTGCGTTTATTTATCTCACGAGGATGTTAAATGTGGAATTGACTCCTGAATCATGATGCAGCAACATGACACGTTTGCTATTCCTGTGTTTTAATTGTTTGGTGGAAACTATGGAGGAGAAAGTTATACCAGAGGCAATACTTAAAATAGGATTCATCAACCAAAAGAAAAATACAGATTTTTTCTTCTAGCCATATCTTTCAGAAGGCGTTTTAGTTTACTTTTTGTTCAACCAATTTCCCCTCCTTCTGTTTATTCTACACTGAATTAAATGTCACAGCATCTCAGGAATTCTCTTTGCTGCTTCTTTAAAAAAAAAGAAAAAAAAAAGCCTCTGCCCTTATCCCTCTCCTTCTTTCTCCCCGAGAGGCAGGAAGCTCAGAGTATCAGTCCAGAGGGGAGCCACAACAGAGCAATAATCCCACCCAGATTCTAGTGTCCATTCGGGGCTCAGTGCTGTGCTGAGCCGAGCCGCACTGAGCTGTGCAAAAGTTCACACTAGAGTGACCACAAGTGAGCGTTAATCCACTGATCCCCCTGCCCTCCCCACTTTTTCTTTCTGCGCCGGACCCCGGGGCCAATCAACAGCTCTTTGTTCGCTGTCACTTAACCAATGACTTCTCGGGGTAAGAGAGAAAGGACGCCCGGGGTGTTAGTGAGGTGCGACGGGCAGGTGTCACTGCCTCTGAAAGGAGAGGTGGACGCCGGAGAGAGGAAGCCGAGTGTGAGAGCGAATCCATCACCGGGAGATGGAACCAAGCGGCCCGGCCCATTTTCTCCGCTCTCTGTGTCTCTCTGCATTCCTGTTCCACTCCCCACATGGACGCAGAAATGGCTGCTGTTGTGTTTTTATTTGCAGGCCAGTGGAGCTGCTCCTCGCTGTCACAGGTCACTGTGGCTGGATGTGTGCGAGGAATGCCTGTGCATGGCTCTACATGTCCACCCGCCGTCTGTTTCTGCCTGTTGACGCCCAAAGAAGCCTGCAGTCTGCCCTGCTTTCTCTGCATGTGATAGGCTGCTGGTGTTTAGACGATCAAATGAATTCTGCGCAACAATCGTCTTTTTAAGCAATGAATCTGAAAATATGCAACTTACGAGAAAAGAAACACAAGTGCTAATTTATGCAAAGAGTTTTTTAGAGCCTCTAATCACCCCATATTTAATTAATTACATTATTTATTTTAGATTTTGTGGAAGGAAGCCATGCAGTCATAAACAAAAGCTTACATATACTTGTAAAGATCATTACATCGTGACTCCTGTGACTCCTGAAACATCTTTATCACAAAAAAACAATCATGAGTTTTGATTCGTTCACAGTTTTATTATAGATCTTTTAGAAAAAGGACAATATTTGCTCAGTTAAAACTATACATATAGCAGCTCCAGTTGTCCATTTTGGGGATGCAGAAAGCTGTGTTCATCAGGTTTTCTTAGTAGCTTGACATCTTTACTTAACTACAGCTGCTGACTCCTCTGAGCCGGTTTAAACAGGACCCATGTGAGAAGCTGAGGCCTTTAACCCCAAGAACACCAAACCTACCGTCATGCATGGTGGTGGCAGTGTTATACTCTTTATGCGGAGTGAAATAATGGAAAAGGAGGATTATCTCCACATTCTTCTTAAATCATCAGCCAGAACAACAAGGTCGGCTCTTGGACAACTTCCTACAAACCAATGAGCCCAAACACACATCAAAAAATCAGACTGGATTTAAGATTTCAGACGGACCTTCCCAAAGTCCTGACTTAGACTTCATCAAGTCTGGTTCAGAAAGCCAACAAATTTAGCCGAACTGCTGGAGGAGTGGTTAAAGACACAACCAGAAGCTTGTGGACGACTACCTAAAGGGTCTAGTTGAGGTGAAAATGACCAAATACTTCCATTGCTGTATGTATATTTCCTGACCCAGTAGATTTTGGTCATATCTTCAGAAAACCTGTAATAAATCTATGAAAGATACCTGTGGTTCAACGATTCCTTCATAGAAAAAACAAAAATTAAAACGTTTCTGACACACCTCGGAAGTCTACCAGGTGTGTCAGAAAAGTTCCAGGACTGGCGTCACAAAATCTATATTTTAAACCCAAACTAGGAGTTTTCCCCTTCAGACCATCAACCAGCTCGTCTACAGAGATCCTGCAGCGTTTGCTTCGTCCAGAAGAGGCAGAGTTGTGTCAGGACCAGTGGAGGCTGCGTCACCATGACAACCTGCTCACAGCGCCCTGAGCATCCCACAGTTCCTGCTGAGAAGAACATCTCCTCCCTACTCACCCCACCTGGCTCCGTGGGGTTGGTTCCTCTTCCCCAAGCTCAAGGGCTCATCAAGGAGACCCGTCATGAAGACGTGGACGACATGAAGATGGCTGTGAGGACGGAGCTGCGGAGGATACCAGATTCAGGAGTGCATGACGGTGTGAAGAGAAGGCTGGAGGAGGGTGGTGGACTCCAGGAGGATTACTGAGAAGTTGTAGTTTGTAGTTTGGATTTGAAATCTATTTTTTGTGACACCAGTCCTGGAACTTTTCTGACACACCTCGTATGTGTATTTCTGACCCAGCAGATGTTTAATCTATGAAAGAACCGAAACTCATGATTGTTTTCTTGTGACACCTGTGGTTCA
>NW_007579654.1:20221-22328 GCF_000690725.1 Stegastes partitus | reverse complement strand
TGTGTGAGTGCGGCGTGGGGTATCCAGATGTACCCTTGCCCTTGTTTAGGGGAATGTTAATGACTCTAAGCTTGGATCCATGACAAGTATTAGTACAACCGTTGCCACTGTGGCGGCGGCTCCGGCCTCTTCGCCAGGCGGCTCATTTGTTTTTAGAAGGGACGCTGAGGTTTGTAGTTCAAGCCGGTGTAAGCTAACTGGCGTGTGCTAGAAAGCTAAAAGGCTGTGATTCAAACAATGCTATGGACATGCCCTGAAGTGTGTATATATGTGTGTGTGCTCCTTTATGACCGAAGGTGTCAGGATGGGGTCGAAAGGCTGACACAGGCGTCAGTCAGCGGGTAATCAGAGACAGATATAAAGAATGGCATTGTGTGAGCATGTATGCGTCTCTCTGTGCGTTATTGTGTTCTATACGAGCACCGAGGGCTGCTTTGAAGCTCCTCATACAGGTGGACCAGGAATGCGCGACAGGTAGGTGTAGCAGGTGAGACAGGGCAGGTCCGATATCTGGTTTCAGACTCGGGATTAAATACAGTAGCTCTCAGCGCTGATGGGAAACAGCAGGGTCGGGCTGGGGCGGAGGAGAGCTGGTGTTTACTGTCAGACTCGCATGTTAGCGTCGTCTGTGTTTACATCTCGCGCGCACGCAGACGTACACAAACGCCTCGCTGCTCCCGCTCGCCCAGTACATAGCAGCAGCTATATATAACGTGTGCACGCTGCAGCCACCCACAGCCGCCGCCCCCCGGGCCGCTCCAGACGGGCTCGTGGTGCTGGAGTGGGATTTCCCCTGTCAGCCTCCAGCTTTGATGTGGCTCCCGTGTCACCAGGAGCAGGAAGTGAGGGTGTCCTGAGTGACAGCTCAGACACACACTGTTAATTACTCTGAAATGCTTTTTTAAAATGTTCTCTGTACCCTCCTGAGGCCGTGCGGTGCGTCACACGTGTGCGTTTACGTGCTCTGAACAGACTCGGATGTTACAAACATGTTTGATTTTTCTCTTAGCTGCGTGTCTGAATGTGCCAGCGAGGTCGGTCGTAGTAATCTCCTCCACCGCGCCTCCCTGGCAAGCTCATCGCCGCCTCAGGTGTGAGATCAACCGCTGAGCAGTTGGCTGCACCTGCTCAGGTGCACCATACGTAGATATTACAGTGGTTTGCTTGTACGCTGTTTTTCCTGCTTAGAATTACGCTACATGTGCTGCTTCCATTAAAAACCAGGATTGCAGCTCAACAGGAGAGAGAATGCTACCCGTTGTCTAGATGTCTTCTGCTTTCTTAGTCAGGAAACGTACCTTGATGAGCTCTAACTCATGAGTTTTGCGTTTTTTTTAATGCTCATGCAGAGCTTTGGAGAGCATCTATCTGGTCGCACGCTGAATCCCAAATCCCTGGAAGTATACCAGACACACAAAAACAAAAAAAACAAGTGTGTACACAGGCATGTGCTCTCAAACTAAGACCCCTTTGATCTCGTCTCTTCCTCGGTTTTGGGGTGGGAGCGGTGGAGTTGGACAGCTCTTGGCAGTGATGGAGAATCCTCAAAGTAAAGGGGCCTGCTTCAGCCCTCCTCTCTCATCTGCCCCATTACCATCACACACACCTCTTGACATCTAAATAGCCCCCCCTGCTTGGCATGCAGGATTTTTTTTTCCCCTTCTGGAAGGCCACTGTGCTTTCACTTTTGAGTGTGTGCTTCAAAAAAGAAGTTTCAAACTTTAGACACCGACCGGCCGGTCGGCCGGCCTCTCAGATGATCACAGCAGCTTTTTAGAAGCCGAAAATGCACAGCTGCAGTTCAGATTTAGCACTTCGGAGGGTGTGAGCTGCTGCGCTGTAACTTTATCTGCATTTATCGCTGACATCGAGACAGACGGAGCAGATAAATAGCAGAGCGCCGGTGCTGTTTTTGGACTTCGTAGAAGAGAAAAAACGTAAAATTCTGTCTGTTTACACCAGATAGTAAAGAGATATCGTTCAACTGTTGATGGAAATCAGTCACTGGATTCAGAATTTGTTCCTAAAAGTTTCTCGTTGCATATGTTTACCAGTAAGTTCATGCAGGGTTTTAATGTGTGTGACTTTAACTGTGGTTCAGTGGAAA
>NW_007579654.1:16230-18861 GCF_000690725.1 Stegastes partitus | reverse complement strand
GACTTGTATGTGATCTGCTGTGTGAACTTCATACGAGCCAAAAGTGTCCCGCATGCGCAGAAGAGGACACGACGACGTCACACCGGAACGTGCACAAGCACACCGGTCAGTTAGGCTGAAATCCAGAGATGTGTAGTGTTCCAACAATACACTAGTTATTATAACAACTATGAACAATAATGAACAACTAATGATCCTTCCAGCATCAAGTCCTCCTCGTATCTGGACCTCCGTCTTGACAATCCCACAGCCTTGATATCCGACACAACAGAAGGTTTTACATTTAGTGTCGGTTTATCGAGTCACGACTGTATTTATTTTACAAAAATTGACACAAACCTAGAATCAACAGGTACAGCATTGCTCCAGGTGACCACAGGGGTTACTGATAATGGGGGGAAATAATAGTGACTCAACATGCTGCAGATATTTAAGTACTTATATATTTATTTTGTTTCTATTCTGCTCTTCAGCCCAATTTAGCCGAAAAGTACCAGAATTTTTGTCACAGGAGTACTGGTCACAGCTCAGTCACTAATAGCTTTATGGCTCCTCTAAGGGGTGCAAAATTATTTTATTTTTCACAGAATCAGATTAGAGCAAAATTTTATTTTTGGTGAATTTTTAGACGAGGTGTGTAGAATAAAGTTATTTTGATTCAATATCACAATTTTAGGCTTATACTTGTTTTGTTTTTTTCCGAAAAAACAGACAGTCGCAAATGATTAGTTGAGAGAGCAATACACAGTTAACATTTCAACATTTTTTTCAGTTTTTGCAGTTTCTTACTCTGATAAATAGTGTAATTTTAGTGGGGGTTTTTTTGTTTTTATTTAAGGATAGGTTTTAGGTTTTCGGGTTCAGAAGGTTAGAACAGCTCTGTGGAAGTGGGAAAACTGATGATTCACTCGTGGCGATCACGCAGCCCCCAGCTGATATTTGTTACCTGCTTATGACTGATGTGACGAATGGAGCTGAGCTGCTGCTGGTTCACGGCAGCATTTCAACACACACAAGCTTTGAACGGCTCGAACCAACAGCTCCTTTACCTGGAACTGATCTTTACTGTACCGGCAGATCAGGTCAGTAACTTTAGGACCAGGCGGGTGGTTTCTTCATGGGTTTTTTTTTTTTTTTTGTTTGTCTGTGTGTGACCTCATTGTACAGGAGAATAGGTGTGTGTGTGTTTTTTGTCCAGGAAACTCCTCCCTTCACTCAGTCACTGCTTCTCTTGACTGTGGACCTTCTCTTCTGAACTATAGGCCCGTACTTGTTACGGCGGACGGAGGGGAGGCGGCGCAGGCTTGGAAAATGGTGGAGGGTAAAGGTTAGAGGTAACAGGGGTTATTCATGGCTTTCATATGTGTGTGTGTGTGTGTGTGTGTGTGTGTGTATGAGAGAGAGAGAGAGAGAGGACTGTTGTACGCCTGTCTATCTGTGTTAAAACCACTAATGAGAGCCAGAGGAGGTCGGACCCTCGGGAATGCTCTTTTAAACTACATAGAAAAGCTGTGTGTGTGTGTGTNGTGTTTGTGTGTGTGTTCTGCTGGAGTCTGTGTGATCAGAGATAACCTAAAACACACACAGCCATACATCAGTCACTAGTGTGGCTGTTAAATGCATTTCTGCAGAAGCGAATAGGAAATTTACAGTAATCGTGTGTGTGTGGGCTACAACGGTCTCAGATTCATTAATGTCATCCGCAGAGAGCGCTCGGCGTGTGCGGGTCTTTTCAGCCTATCACGGCATCAGAGAGTCAATCCTCGTCTATACAAAGGCTTTTAATCCCACAACAATGAGTGGAACCTCCCCATTAAATGATACATATAGCAGGTGAGTCACGGCGAAAGAGGAGACGAGCGCTCGTGACGGCTTCGTCCGCCCATTGTCTTGGAATTCCAGGAAAGGTGCGCGTGGGTGGAAGACCTGGAAGCTTGTTGTGGAGCGTTGCTGTGAGAAGTTTCTGTCCAAGGTTGCTGTATGTGCGTGTGAGTGCTTGTGCTTGTGGATCTGCATGTGCTCAGGAGGGTGTTTTGTTAGCGGATGATCAAACACACAAGCGTTGTCGTGCACATGACAGTGAGTCAGTTGTACCAGCATCACACTACACCCATAATAAACACAGCAGAACAGTACGTTAGTGTTAATGGAGCAACAACAATAATACACTGAGATTCTGTTCAATGTCACTGTCAAGCTGCTTCTTTTGTGAAGCGATGGAAGCGATTTAATCCTCTAAAGCCCAAGCAGTTTCGGTTTCTTCACTCCTGTCACATTTTTACTCACCGTGGCCTCGTTTTTCACTCCAACATGAAGTCCTGCACCTCTGTGGAAACAGCACGGTCATGACTAGAATAAAATAGAATAGAATAGAACTTTATTGATCCCTTTGGTGGAAGCCTCAAGGAAATTGCTGACTAGGAGTGGAGAGACCTCAGAAACGTCCTCTGTGCAGTGTAACAAAGTGACGATGCCATAACACATAAACACAGAAAAAGTAAAAGTTGATTTTTTTTAAATACAGTCGTGACTCTAATCCGACCCTTAACAATCCTAAACCTGCTATCCGACAGGTTTTTAGGAAAAACCAGCAGAACCCATAAAAACAGCCTTAACATAGCGACAGCCTTG
>NW_007579654.1:0-13925 GCF_000690725.1 Stegastes partitus | reverse complement strand
CTGAGATCTGAACAGAAGTCAGTGTGACGAAAGGCAGAAGCTCACTTTTGTTTTCTCTGTCGTCACATAAATTGATGTCGTTTTTCTCAAGACACTGTCTGTTAATTTGAACCAGACTGTTGTGCTTCAGAGTTTTGTCAACTGATTAGGAAATCAACAAAAAAAATGCTGAACAATTAATAGTTTTGTTCGTCATATATGATGGTAAACTGGTCGTCTTTGCTGTAAACAGTTAGTTGAATACAACTATAAGGAATATTAACACTTGTTTTCTTTTTATTGCCAAATTCTGACATGATTGGTCAATAAAGCAACGATCAGTGAGCATTTATACGAATATAAAGCCTAGATTTTGCCTCATTATGGCGTTGTACAGTTTGTCCGACATGAACGGAGGACGATCAGCTGATGGGGACGATAACTTCTTGCATTCACTACTTCTTTAGCTCAGATCATACAGTGCTGGTGTTCTGTCATCTCCCCGGGATGTAGTTCAGCATGTGATGCCAGGCAGAGTTCCCCGTAGTCACTGTGTAGCTCCACTGTGGCATTTATGCAATTTAATGTGCTTCTTGCTAATGCGAGCTTGAGAAAACATGAATTTAGCCACAGATAGATGTGTTTTTATAGTGGCTGATATCATATTCCCTGCACATAAAGCAAGAGCAGAGGTGTGTCTGCATAGTGAACGCTATGTTTCATTTAACGGACCTCCTCTCTGAAAAAAGCATAAAAAACTGTTGATATTGTATTTTGGAATGGACACAAACATGCAGCTCTTTTGATACGCTAAACATTTTTGGCCATTTTTTTTCATCCAACTCTGTTTTTTGGATCTGCTGGTGAAATTCCGACTTTCTGACCCAAAATCTTGATGAACCTCTTTGAATTGCGGCTGACATGTTGTGGAGCGACAGTGGGAACTCTCTAACCTTTGTGGTGTGGTGCTTGTTATCCAGTTACACTCACTGGTTCCCCGCAGGCTTCCACCTCACTGCATCCTGGTTGGGGATTCCAGTTTGCCGGCTCCGGTCAGGGCAGGAGGGGGGAAGTGTCCGGGTACCAGCTTGAACCGAATGAACAGCTTCACATCCTTATGAAGCTCGATATGATGCTGCCTGGAAAGATTTATCAGCTTCTTACAAACATAGATGAAGGTGTGTTGTGTTGGTTATGAGGCCGGTTCGGACAGTTCGACGCCCTTCAAAGAGTCCCAGATGTTCACACCATGCATGACCACCAGATTGCCCTCTCACACTCCCCACTGGAACGTTTAACCTTCGACCTGAGTCAGAATTTGTTGTGGCCGGTTGACATGTGAGCCAAGTCTTAACCAGCTTGTTCTCTTTATCTTTTTTTTTTTTCTCCGTCCTCGTTCCTCTCCTGCCGGGGCCCACCGGGGCCGACGGCGTGACGGCCCAGTGTCCGCTTTCAAAGGCTCATTTCCTCGTGTTGTTTCTCGGGGGTGAGATGGACCGCGGGGGTCCGGGAGGCGTCCGTGTGGAACCCCGGACTCATCCACATTCCCACAAGACACGGCGGGAGATCCTCCCGACTTTATTAGCTCACGCCTCCGTCTTCAGTGTCGCCGAAGTTCATGTGGAGGAACGTGGAATTCCACTGAGGTCGCACCTTCTGAATGCTCTTCTTATATTCAAATTTACAGATGCTGCTTTATATACATGAGCAGTTTATTTGTTTGAGGGTTAGCTTAGCATCTACTGCAGTGCTGCTATAAACATAAAGGAGAAGAACCTCATCTGTGAGTCCACAGAGGATGAAAGAGGTTCTGGAAGAGGTTGTGGCTGCTTAGTGATGATGTATGAGAGGCCCGTCCATTAGTCTGTCTGCACACAAACACTCTCACACACACACACACCAGCTGGATCAGGTATCCATAAGACAATGACAAAGGCCTCAGGAAAGCTTCTCTATGTGGGTCTGCTGTGGACTGAGGCTCCACCATGGGAGCAGATATTGGAAGGTGTGTGTGTGTGTGTGTGTGTGGGTGTGTGTGTGTGTGTGTGTGTGTGTGTGTGAGAGAGAGAGAGAGAGAGAGTTTGTCCATTGCTGTTGTAGCTTCACCTTCACTCATGTCGTCCTTTTGTGTCCGAAGTGCTTCTTGTCCGTCAAACTTTCCACAGCAGGGTGGGGAGATGAACAACGTGTTTTGTGTTTATTTGTGTGTTTGGATGAAAGTGTTTCCATCATGGACAGACAGCAAGAATACACAACTCGTAGCAGGTCATCACTCTGCCTTCTTGAGAAATAAACTTATATAAACGATATCTGTGGTGTGATTCAAAGTTGGCGTGTTTGCTCAATGATCTGTGAACACGTAGAGAAAAGATCATTGTTGTTTTTAGGCTTCTGTTTTTTCGTACCAGCCAAAAAGAGCAGAGAGAGAAAAAGAAATGTGGGTGAACAGAGACAATATTTTTTGACAATACATGTGTAGTCAACTATTGACTTTCTGAAGAGAGGAGCTGTTGATCAGAATCCGTTGATTTACAGATTGATTTCCTTCAGTTTTCTTTTTAAATCCTTTATTTAGCCAGAAGGTCCCCTTTGAGATACCAGATCTCTTCTTCTTCTTCTTCTTCCAGGGAATCCCGGTTAAGATTCACATAAAAACACGTTTGCATGTCGGAACGTGTACAAAACATAAAAACAACAACAACAGACGGGAAACAGTGAATGAAGAGACACAGCAGCACAAAACCCACCTCAGGTCAGGGATCATGTAAAACAGCAGCAGTGCTTCCTTCAGGGCAGTTTGTAAAAACGCATTTTAAGGTGTTTAAAGGAGGGAATGTTTTAGAGGTGGTGATGTTTTACGGCTCATTCTGTGCCCAGAGTGAAGACAAACTGAAAGCAGACGAGTACATCTTCAGAAACTAGTTTATGTGGAGTTGCTGGTATGAAAGATAAAAAGCTGCAGATATAAACAGGAAGTTCACCTGAAAGCTTACGGACTGTGTTGTCAGTATGTTTAAGCTAAAGTTATTTGTTGCACCTTTTTTTTCTCCAGAATTTATATTTTATTTGCCTTTAATTTGAACAACAAAGAAAGAAGTTTTTGCATTTCCGGGTAGAGTTTTAACAGAAATAACTCCTGATGAATTCACATTAATTGAAAGTGTTAATTGAAACTGAATAATGTGTGTATTGTAAGGCTGCACAGCTAACTCCTGTTTTCATTTTTTCATGTAAAATTTAATTTCTAGATTAAATGATTAGTCGTTTGATTTATAAAATGTCAGAAAATTCTAAAGTTTTTATTTTATTTTATTTTTTTAATCTGTCATTTCTCAGAGACAAGCTGTCATTTTGCTTCTTTTTTTTGTTTTTGAACATTTTGCTATGATAGAAGACAGAAACGCGTCTATTTCTGACCGTTTGGCTTCAACTAATCCAACTTATTTGACTTTTTTTGTTGTTGATTGGCTGCCTAAATATTAATTATCGGCTCCACTCCATAGTTTTTTTTTGTTCATCTCAGATTAAACAGTCTTCATACGACATAATCACAGTTTTATTGCACTTCCTCATATTGCGATGGACCAAGTGTTACCAAAAACAGCATTTACATCAGTACGACTACACTCTCATCCTGCAACAGTCTGCTGGTCTAATAACAAACACTTTCCATTTCTCGGTCTTTCTCTCAGAATGTCAGTCGTCCGTCGCGCTCCAGGTTCTGACCTCCCGCTGTCAGGGGAAGAAGAGCTGTCTGGTCCGAGCCTCCACCAGAGACTTTGGAGATCCGTGTTACGCCGGCACCAGGAAGTACCTCAGTGTCATCTACACCTGTGGTGAGTCCCCGCTCTGCCTTTAACTTCCCCGCCACCAGAGGGCGATGTTTGCTAGCGGATCAGCTGTGCTCCTGTTGTGATGTTGTGGGTTTGTGATGATGATGATGATGATGATGATGGTGGTGATGATGATGATGCCATTGGGTACTTGCTGGTTGCAAAAAGCTGTGAATCTGGATAATTTTATTGATTACTGCCACTTAAAATGTAGCGTTTCTGACTGTTGAAGCAGTTTTTTTTGTTGTTGTTTTTTAGTTAAGACTGATGTTCGTTGGCTTTTTGTGAGAATCAAAGCTTCTCCCTCCAAATTTATAGCTAAGCAAATCAACTTTGCACCTCCTGTTGTGATTTTCTTGCCGGTGCGGATGAGGCAGAAGGATGGGCTTCCTCTTTTATCTGTGCACCACCCCTGGGCTGATCCTGACCTGTCAAGGCTGTAATTCATTAACTACACACTTGAAGACATGTTCAAACGCACACATACATGTCATCCAGACCAGGAACTGATCCATCAGCAGCTTTTCCCTGCAGCGTCTCAATCCCGCCGACATCGCCGACCCACAGACCCAAAACCAGACCGGGCCTGCTGTTAGACTTTCAGTGGGATTTTTGAGCTCTGATTTGAAGGAATGTATTTTATGAGATCCAGTCGGTTCCCTCTGGGCTTGAAAATCGCTCCTTTGCGCCTCTTGGGCTTGTAAATTCATCTGTATGTGGATTGCATTTTCCGCTGTCCCTCTGTCTTATTCTCGACTCGGCTGCTAATCTGTGTCCCGATGCTCTAATCAGAGGTTACGGCGTGTTTACTGTCCGCTTTCAAGATTCTTCAAATGCTCCGAATACTGTTCGATTGTCAGACAGTTCACCGAGAATCCTTTATCTCGGCAACAAGCTGAGTTTGCAGTGGAGAACACAGAGGCCGTTCAGCTGTGTTTATGGAGTCTCCGTCTGACCCGCCTTATCTGCCGCTGATAGCACGGCCTGCTATCTGCACCGCTCTGAGTCGGGTTGGTAAATTTTGTGTTTGTCTGGCCCGAGAGACAGCGGAGAAAGGATGTGGGATGGTAAGGCGTTGAGGAGGGGGGTACTCTGGGCTGCGGTGGGAGTTGAACGTGAGTAAATCAGTGGAGCTGCTGTAGACATGAAGTCACTGGTTGCTCCAGGCTCCGGCAAAGTGGTAATTTTGGGGGATCCTCTTTCATTGGTGGTTGAGTGTGTGTAGGATTGACCCCATTTGTGTCGGAGCGGAGGATGGAGGATGTCTGTCTGCCCGTGATTGGTGGTATTTACGTATGTGTGTGGTGGTCTGCACAGTGTTTTCCTCCAGCTGCTATCCTCTTACTAACTGCACGAGGTTTTAAAGAAGTGCTTTATGATGGACAGTAGGAGCAAATTTTATGCACGTAGAAGTATTTTCAAGAATATTCATGAAATTCTGTTTGTGTACGTATGGGTCTCCCTGCCTCGTGGAGCCCCACTGTGAATCTTTACTGCCCTGTAATGACCTGTGTGCTGTTTCAGAGGCTTTTGCAGTCTGCCAGAAATAAAACAACCATGAAAAAAACATGTTTTACGAGTGTATACGTCTTGCAGGAGTATAAGTCGGCGTTTGGGTCACGGGTCCGACTCAGCGCTCAGGCTGGTTATCGGCCTCGGCCTGCCCGTGATTTATAAAGTCGTCAGCCTCCGAAGCTCCGGCCTCTTCCTCACACAGCCCGGAGGGGTGGACTCGCTCCTTAGGAATAACACAGCAGCTAATGGCCTGGAACCTGCCATCAGTCTCCCAGCAGATCACACACACTCTGCACAGCCGCACACTGTCAGGCTTCATTTGCATCCCCCGAAGGAGGAAGTCATCCCCTCCCCCCCCACTGGTCTGTTTGTCAGAAAATTGCTTCTGCAGAATGAGTGCAGCATTTTAATATCAGACGTTCGAATGTTTGAATGAGGTGAACTGTAAAATGCATTCGTAGTCCTGGATTCATGGCGTAAACTTGGAAATGTTTACCTTCAGCTGCAGCTGCCGGAGATTGACGAATGAGTCTGCTTGGGGCACTTTCTTCAGAAAGCGTGGTTCCGATATTACTCCTTTTGAAGTTTCCTTCTTGTTATGCTTTGCTGGTCATGTGGTTAAAGGTTGACCTGTGCCTTCTTGCACATGATGAAATGAAATACCTCTTTGCAACATGCTTTTATCTGTGGAAAAGTTGAATTCATTTTGCATTTTTTGGGTCATGTGTTGGTGTTTTCTAGTTGTAAGAAAGTTTGTATTTATACATCGAGCTCAGCAGGACCTCTGGAGGCTCTGCAGCTTCACAGCATCATTCATGAAGCAGCCTGAAGACACCCTGCTTCCGTCTTTGCGCTATAAAACAAAGTGATAACTTTATACTCAATTGAACAAAATCTGATTTATCCACACTAATCAGATGGTATCCAGAGGAATCTTCCTCTCCTTCCTGTGTCAGTCCCAGACTCGGGCCTCGCTTCCCAGAACATAGTTCCTTTCTTTCCCTGAGGGGTATTAAAGCTTCAGACTTTATATCAAGATGAGGAGGCCTCTCTCCTAAACGTCCCTCCAAGGCTTTCCCTCGGCGCTGCTCACTGTGGTGTAATGGATCACTCTGAACAAGCCTCCTTTGAACCACGCTGCACAGACTTCAGGGGGATAAAAGGTTGTGGAGAGCCTAATGAACAGGTCTAATTGCTGAGCAGGAAATTGATTAATTGTGGCATTTAGCTGGTTAACATGAGATGTGGGGGCTGGAGCGAGGAGGTGAAACACACCGCTGAGGCATTTCCAATCTTGAGGTTGAAACCTCAGAATGGAAATAGGATCCCTGAAAACCCCTAATGAAAGTATAATGAGTCCATTAATATCCTATATGTGTTTTCAGATATAGAACCACCACCACAGCGACTCCGGCTTTTGGACCAGACGTGGAAGCTCTGCCGCATAACTGCTGAACTAAGTTTCCAGTTAGCAGACTGGCTGAAAGAAACGGGCCGTATATCAAACACAAAGATTCTCTTGACAAAACAATCTGACCTCATGGTTTAGTGGTGGCTGCGGACGCTTCAATCATATCACATGATCTCCGTCTGCAGAACTTGCCCAGACGTTTAGGAAATGTGGTTGTTTGAGTTCTGATTGTTGTTGTTTTTATTGTCATCTGCCTTTTGAGGACGTTTCAGTCACGTTTAGTTCATTCTCACAGTTGATAAAAAATGCAAAACAGATTTGTGGTTTAGATTTTTTTTGCATGATTTTATGCACAGTTCACTGAAACTCTAACCACCGTGTTCGGAAACTTTTGGATTTTGAGCAGACTTTAGGAGGCGTTTTATCGACAGCATTCAGTATGTTTGTAATGTTCTGCTTAAAATCAGTTCAGGAGAGTTGACGTTGCTTCCAGAAAGCGCTGCACGTTCATTTCTGGTCTTGATTTTTTTTCAATTTTCCTGCTGAACAGACAAATGTAGACACATATGAAGGCATATTTGTATATTATGTTTAGCATAGTGCAGTTTTAGGCACTATAGATGCTTGGTTTCATATTTATCATGCTTTACTGTGGCAACAGAAGCAAGTGATACTGTTTAAATTCACATAACAGCAAGTATTCATTTTGATTTATTTCTATGTTTGCTGCACTTAATTAAGAAATGCATAGAGAACCTTTCACTGCACTGTGTTTAAAGCATTCTTTGTGTACTTTTCGTGCTTAACACCTTCGCACGGTGCTGCATTTGTCACGTTAGCACGCCAAACTATAATCAAACAACATTTAAATAACATTCGCACACTACAGTGATTGTTACAAGCAGCAAAGAAACTTCACAGAACTCCAAGTTTGTCTCAGAAAAAGTCTTTAAATTAGCTTTCCCCTTCATGCACTTTGTGTATAATTTTCTTTATCTTTTCTCGTATGAAATTGAGTGCGATGTGCGGACAGCGACTGACGGGCGTGCGGTCGCCGGAGTGCACTGCTGGTGTTTTTAATGGACGCTGTACGGGCGGCGGAGGCTGCGTCTGGCTACGCTCGGCTCAGCGGGGCCTGATTTAGATGTAACAAGGGAGAAGCAGGGGCAGATAAAGATGTAATTCAGAAGCTTGAGGGTTTGAATTGTCCCGATCGGTTATGCAGACGCTCAGCGCCGTGATGCTGGAGGTACACATGTGACCGCTGCAAGCTGCCCCACACACACATTCATGTCATGTCAGCAGAGGAGACTGTGGGGAAGATGTTTGTCTTGGCCCGGTTCTGGAGCTGCAGTCCAGCCAGACAGGCAGTAGCTGCTGCTGGGCCTCATGGTTCCCCCTTATAGCTTAACCTATAGACTCAGGACCAGAAAGTGCATTGATTCAAATGTTAGTTTAGGTCAAAGTTGATTGATAGGAAGCGATCTGACATAAAGAAAAAATAAAAGGTTGAATCACTGACATGTGAATGTGCTGATGAATGAGGTTTTATTATTTCATAGCTGCAGTTATCCTCAGTTTTATACATGTTTGTCTTTCTGTTTGTCATTTGCTCACTTTAAAATGCAGACTTAGGTTTTTGTGCTTTTGTCTGTGTAGCTTCTCCGTCCAGGTCGTGGTTATCCCAGGAGCTCAGCCCTGCTTATGTTGTTGTTGTTGTTGTTGTTTTAAAGTGAACTGCATCCAGTGTTTCCACAGAGGAGACAATAAGAGAGACTGAGAAGAAAATAAAACGTATGTGGTGGATAAAATAAACGCAGCGTGGCTCAGAAACAGCAGAGAGAGGAAGAAGGTGTTAGCATGGTGAGATGTCAATCTAGAACTGATGTGCAGAGACGTGTGGACAACAGCATGTAGAGGTTGTATGAATGTAATCTATAGTATATGGAGATACCTTCTTTTTTTTTCTTGATTTATAGCATTATAACTGTGTCATACTGCATAATGCTGGAGCTAAAGAGAAGATGAGAGGTCTTCAGAAAACCTAAAAGAAAGGTTGATTCTAACCGAAGCTCCTACAGAATATCTGTGTCTGTGTTTGCAGGGGAGCGATCAATAATCTATAAATCATGACACTATTTCTGTTCATTTGGAGCCCAAAACAACCTTTCTGCCTTAAAAATCCTTCCAGTTACAAACAACATTCTCCACTTTTCCCACATCAAGGAAATCCGTCACCGCTTCAACTATCTGAACTAATTTCTGTGTTTCTTTGGAGGAATTTTATGGCCTTGATTTGATTATTTTGTTTTATTGCTGCTTGGTTTCATTACGTCTGACTGGGTGCCAGGTTCTGATTTCATCGTGAGTTTCATCTGAATAAGCTTTCAGGAAACAACCGTGTGTGTTTCCATCTGACGCGACACGTGACGGGCTTCGGTTAATGTTCTACCTTAACAGCTATGAGAAACAAAGAACTCCTTGACGGCGTCTTCACCTGGGTGGGCGTGGTCTACTCCGAGTAGAGCTCCCATCGAAGGACACACCGACCCAACTTAACCCCTCGAATGCTCCGGCGCTAACGTCGACAGGTTCAGGCTCTGGTGGGGTGTTTAACCTGAAGGCAAAGCAAATGAAGAATCTGGACTCGATGTTGTTAAAAAAAAAAACAGTCTTTGACCCCGACTCTGAGAGGAGCAGAAACACTGGAGCGGCCCTCCTGGCTTCTCCTCGTAACACAACCCTGACTCTGCAGAAACCCCGTGATCACAGCTGGCCGTCTGCTGCGAGAAAACACGAAGCACGTGACCCGGTCCGACCTGTGTGGGGGCGTGTTGCCTCTCCAGCGCTTGTTGTGGGTTCAGCCGATGCCCGTAAAAGGAATTTAACTGCTTTCGGCATCATCCTCGCTGTCCTCTTAACACTCATGTAGTGGCTAATGTGAAAGTCATCTCTGGAGGAGGCTGAGTGGGACGTTCTGGTAACTTGCTGACACCAGGAGTTTCATGTTTTGCCAATATGTTCAGTCAGCTGATGTCTGGCCCGTCTCATCCGCTTCCACCATCTGGGAGCGAGCAACACGAAACGCATGCACGGATAAAACCAGATTCGGTCGTGTTTTCCTCCTTCAGACACACCTATATGTGGAGTGGTCACACAGATCTGGTTAAAGCCCGGTCAGTGGGCTCACCGGCCCACAGGGAGAGCCTCTAAGAACTTTAATCAGATTAAAACAAATCTGGAACAAAGTGAATATGAAAAAAAAAGGTGTCATAGCTTCTCTGACTTTGCTTTTTGTCACGTTTGCACACATTTCAATCCCCTCCACAGCATATAATCGACCCTTTTCTGCCTCCATTCTTCATGTTTCTGCCCCAACCTGTGAACTTCTGTCAAAGATCGAACGTCTCCATCTCGTTTTCTTCCTGTCTTCATTCTGTCAATGGAGCCCCGAGTTTAGAGCTGGAGGTTGACAAGTTTCTGTCCCCGACTCTGTGAAGAAATATGGATTTGGACTCCAGGAATGACTGGTTTTGTTCAGACGCTCTGTTCAATGTGCAGTTACGCAATCGCCTGAGCTGCCACAAGCCGCTCTGCCCAGAATATGCCATTTCCGTTGCAAAGCGTGTTCAAAGGGAAAACTCGACTGCTACTTAAACTCCAGAGGCTTCAGTTTCTCTAATCCAACATAAATAGAAGAAAACCCGAGTGCAAAAACAAACGAGATTGTTTTAATTAAAAGCAAGAGCAGTAAAGTAAACCGTAAATAAGCCGGAGTCATTACGGGTTCTGATGTGGTGCTTATGACGTGTTTGGAGTTTGGACCAGATATTAAGAAAGTCTGTCAGTGGAAACACACAAGACTGGAACCACACAGCTGATCGTCAAAGCTCCTCGCTTACAGCACAGAGGTTTGTTATAACGCCTCGGTTTTCAGTCACTTTAGTGTTAAAAGCATCTTTTATGTTTGTGTCTGATCACAATATCCATGATCAGGACCCTCTGGACCCCAAAACCCACCAGCAGGTTTCTTAAAAATGTGAAAATGACACCATTTATCAAGTTTTTTAACTTTCCAGCAGTCTTCAAGCTTTTTATTTGTAACACACTATTTCATCAAGCTTTAAATTTACCATAATTACTTTATTCTACTTGTCTCGTTTAACAAAATGCAAAAAATCAACCCTTTGCTCTTACAAGATTCTGTAAAAAAAAATAAAATTCAGCATATTTCTGTGCAACCGTGAAGCTCTTAACGAGTCATCTGTGACTAACGGTCACGTGGCAAAAATTCAGAAGTGAACTGCAGGCAGTGTTTAGCAGAGAGGAGACGACAGACTGAGAGGGAAATAAAACGAACGTGATCGGTGAAATTAATCCTGCATGATTTAAAAACAGTGTACAGAGGAGCAAGCTGTTGAACGATACACTCAGCACGGTGAAATGTGTTTCTGGAGCTGTTGTGCAGAGCGTTGTGCAAACCGGGGAGTTTGTAGAGGTTAGAAAAATGCCACAGAAGACCTTAACGAACCCCACTGTGGCAGGTATGTTGGGAAAAACACTAATATCGGCCGATACCGATGTGGTCGCCGGTATATCCCTCATTTTTTACATTTTCTGACTCCTATAAATGTTAATATTTTATAATTTTCTGAAGACACCATTTCTCTCAAACCTGCCAGCAGGTTTTGAGGTTTGGAGGGTTAAACTCTTGATTTCCAAGGTGAAGGTTTTATATTCTACGCATTATAACCACTTGACTTCCTTTCTAAACCCTGTTCTGTTCTGCTGAAATGCCCCCTTTCTGCCTCGCTTTTCCACCCTCGTGACTTTGTAGATAATCGGTTTCTATCTTTCCATGTTGACTCCATGCTAACCGCTCTATCTTCTACCTGCCCCCTCCGTGGCTCTTTCACTGAGGCCACAGGTCACATTAACAACGGTGTCTGATGGAGTCGCTGACTGAGGGCCTGTCTGACGGCCGATTCGGGGTCCGACGCTGCTGCTAGTCGAAGCCGCCTGACGTCCCTGCAGCCGCCCTCGGCGTCGGAAGCTCAGAGTGGAGGAATGTTCTGCATTTAGCTTCGGGCTGTTTGTCTTCTTTAGAAATGTGGGATAATGGGAGCATGCAGTCAAGTTAACATTCATACAGTCACATGTTTGCATGGTCATAAAAACAAATATATCACACAGTACGTACACAAACTGAACCAACCCTGTACACACTAACACACAAACATCTCCCCCCCACCCCCGTCCTGTGGTCTGAGCTCGGCCTGTTTTCCCAAATGAGCAACTGCTTCTTTGTTGGGCTGGAAACTGCAAAATAAGCAAAGCTCCGGACGAGGACTCGCTGCCAACTTTGTCAGCTTCACAAACTCGTAAACTGTAGCGTTGTGCGTCGTGTCACTGTGAGCTCACTGCGACCCATCGTTCTTGTTTTGTACGTAGAGTTTGTTGAATCGGTTCGGAGGTGGTGGTGGTGGTGGTGGTGGTGGGGAGGAGGGGTGTGCAGCAGACTAATGCTTTCCAGTCTGTGGCTGGTTTCAGTTTTCCTCCTGCGGTGGACGAGGACAGAGGAGAGGGAGATTATGAGAGCAGAATTTGTGGGGCAGTCTGGGGGGTGGGAGTCACGGAGAGAAATTCCCAGGACGTCTTAAGCTGGATTGTAGCTCTGAGGAGATACATAAAAGCGTCTCTGTGGATCTGGAGTCCGTCGTGTAACCAAAACCTGTGTCCATCTACCAAGTTCCCCTCCTTTTATTTACAAGTCATAAAAGCATAATGAAGAACACACTCGAATCATTTTCACAGTTTTTCTTTCATTTGGAGGAAGGACTGTTAAAGTATTCTGAGTTGTAGTATAAGGCTGTACGTTAGCATGTTTTCATTTATGGATGTGGTGGTTTGCCAGCAGCATTACTGAATTAAAGATACCCTGTTCTAGTTTCTGATGGATGTGGATGAACAACGCATGAGTTCTTACTGTTGTTTAACAATGAAGCACCGAGAAACATGTCAAACCAAAGGGAGGAAAGGTGAAGCAACACATCGTTTAGACCTGAAGGATGCACACCACGCCGGAATGCTAGATTAAAAAAACATCTGTATGATCACAGCATTTACCAGAAACAGAAACAGAAAGCATCGTCACATTAAACTAATCATCTGTGACGTGAAGCTTAAAAATGTGATATTTAATTAAACCCACTTTATTCTACATCACTCAAACTGTACTGTTTCCATAAACCACAGTCTCATAAACATACGTTCTGCCTCCAGTGGGTACCAACTATCACATAAAACAGAAATGCAGGGACGTGAGGTGCAGTTTACACACAACAGCTACGAGACAAGTATGTAAACACATTCAAATAGTAAGTAGTCAAATGTCTGTGGTGTGTGGAGCCACCGTTGTTTCCTCCTGTGTTGGTGACATCTGTGGGCACTTAGATAAATGTTAGCAAAATAAATAATTAGAAAAAAATCGACTTCTGTGAAAAATATGGGGAAAATTACAAGAGGAGCAAAAAACAAGAAAATGCAGACGGTTAGTAGAAGGTGGAGGCTTTCTGTTAAATATGTTTATTTACACCAACTTTAATCAGAATTGTAGGGAGCACAAAGCGTGTTCACTAACCTACATGAATCTTATGTCCCTGCATTTATGATGGAAAGATAAACCCACACTACCGTCCACACTGTGCAGATTGCATAACGTTATAAAGTCAAACCTCTGACTAGTCTGTAAGTCTGTTCACGAACATGCAGCCATGTTTCTGCTCTCTTGTTTCCAGCCTGAATGAAGCTCTGGGGTCATTTCCTGGAGCTGACTTTCTATCATTGCTCTCCGTCACTCCTATCCCCTCCTCCTCCTCCTCCATGCTGGCTCTTCCCTCCCCTTCCCAAGCTTTCTGACTGCTCACTCACACAGCAGTGGGCTGTGGAGGTGGACACTACACATGTCTCCCTCTCTCATGCTGTCACATTCCAGTTGTCTAAAGCCGGGTTTAACTTTCGCTCTCACCAAGAGTAGGAAGGAAGGCAAAGACTGAAAAAAAAAAACTTTACTCTCTCCGGATGAGAAGAAGAAAAGAAGAGGAAACTCTCTTCATACTCCATTTGGCTTACAAAGGGGGAGTCACCATAAAGGAGCATACCTTCTTAAAGGGGCTATCCTTTTTTTT
>NW_007579653.1:77667-108004 GCF_000690725.1 Stegastes partitus | reverse complement strand
CCTCCCTTCTTTCCTTTTTTATATCTCATCTCCTCCCTTCTCTTCCTCGCTCCTCATCCCTACTTTTTCTTTTGCAGTTTCCTCCTGACTCGTTTTCTCACTTCCCTCTCACTTCACCTCGCCTCTCGTCTCCCATCCTCCGTCTTACTATCCCTTTTTGTTCAACAACAATACCAGAGCCGCTTCAAACCTCACCTCAATGCTCACAAAACACGACAAAATAACAGGAGAAAAAACATTACATTTGCAGATGAAGTTGCATTTCTTCTCCAGCCCCTTTTACATTTTCTCGCACTGAGTTCTACATTCTTCTTACATTACTTTTGGTTTACCTCAAAATAAACTTTGTGTTAAGTTTGGGCATTTCCTCCCAATATTTTTTTTTTTTTTACATTCCCCCTGAGCCATATGAACAGTTGGCGTGTTGGCCCAGTTCAGCTATTATATGCTGCCAGTTTAGAAAAATGCTCTGCAGATCACACAGAAAGGAGAGATGATGTGACACTTTACATGAAGCATTTATTGCTCATTACTCCTTTCAAAAGGCTGATCTCCAACAGTATAGCCACTGGCTGCGAGCACAGCTGCAGCTGCTCTGCCTGTTTGTGGCGGTCGAAGCTGTGGATGGAGATGGATGATTGCTGATCGGACTTTGGCTGCGTTTGTGGTTGAATAAGGCTATAAATATGCTATGAATATGGCTACAGTAGCTGCACTGTGGCTATTATTTACTGCCCTAGCCAAGAAAGCATCATTAGGCCTTACAGGATATAAACCAGTTGTGCTTGAGATGTGACATTTGTGTTTCCGACCCTGTCTCCAAAAAAAATTAGGGTCTATACAGCTTAACAGCATTCTCATTTAGGTTTCATTTTCCCTGAAGGGTGAGACTGCGGTGTAGTAGGAAAGGTTTGACGGAGCCACAGAGTCCACAAAAGGAGGTCAGAGGGGAGGATGGCAACATAAGTCGGACCAAGTGTTGTACTTTCAGGTTAGGTTTAGTCACCAAAACTAGGCTGGTAGGTCTCGGAATCCTTTGGTTGGTACTTTCACATTGATAACTACTAGACAGAAGTTTGGTTAGCACCGAAAGTACTTGATCACGAGTGTGTTCCAATACCCACACAACCACACTGGATGGTACGCCAGAGAAAGATTTAGTAATACATAGTACGTCGAATGCAGCATGCAAGCCTGCATGCTTTCTCTGGTGATTTTTCCCATAATCCTCTGCGCAGTGGAAGATCCGTCACATACGTCACTGTTTGTCTCTCGAGCTACAAGCTTAACCAACAGGTGATTTCACACTTCAGCCTGCAACAGATACATGAGCAAGACAGTCGAAGCTCGATGTTATGACTAAGTGTTGTGTCATGATTGTTTGCATAGTGCACGCAACAGGATGTGCTTCACAACGGCGGCTGCATTACATAAGAAAAAGAAAAGGTGTCACTTTGGAGTGCAGGAATGAGATTCTGGATGAGTTCATATATATTATATACGATGGTTTGGCTGAAAAGGAACGACAGTAAAGCAATAAATGGTAAAGACATGTCACAAGTAAATGTAGTCCAGCAGACAATATGTTTCCCTCAGAACATAACTGAAATTGCACTTCAACTGCACAGGAGCGTCATTTTTGGGACACTTGGCTAAATACAGGAGCTCATCCAGCAATGCCTCTACATGTAGTTAGTGTTACACCAATTAAAAAACTAATGTGTCAATGTGTGCCTTATTTATAACCACCAGAGCATGACTACAGTCACAATCACAGCTAGAGTCTGTCTCCATCAGCCTCCGCAGCATTTGGTTACACACACAGTGTAGGAAGAGGTTGGTAACAAGTGCCATTAATTATTTTCTAGTTATCTTTCCAGCTGTAACGATACAGGCTTTTTACTGAGCTGAGGGTTACGTTGACTGTGGTCGCATCCACTAGTGGTAGAATACATAGTCCTTTATCATAACACAGATTAGCTATTCTTACTCAATGGAAGACAGAATTTATTAAAATCCTTTGCGAAGCACTGTATGAGTCACATAATTCACAAATCTATTGAATAGTGAGTAAACTTTCAAAGATTCTTTTCTTCTTTTCCAGCTTGCTGAGCGATTTGGACCGCTTCTCCTCGAGGTCGAATTCCCCGACCTCAGACATCCAGTGAGGGGAGCAATCACACGGCTCAGCCTTTGCACCAGCAAACACAAAGAGCTGACATTCAACAATCTGAGTGTGTGTGTGTGTGAGAGTTTGTTGTATTAAGCCTTTGTTTTTCTCTCCACAATCTTTCTTTGTTTTAATGCCTAATGTCTTTTTGACCTCTGCCACCTCTCTCTCTCTCTCTCTCTCTTTCTGAATATTCTCACTCATTTCTGGTCGTCCACAGTTGAAATATTTCCATCTTTCATTCTCTCTCTCTCTCTTTATTCTTTCATCTCTATCTCTGTCATTTTCTTTCCCTCCCTCTCTTGACCTTTTTTCTGTTTTGCTCTGTTATCCTCAGTGTAACTCTTCTTGTCTCCCTATTTCTATCTCTTTTGTTTTTCTCCGTCAACCTTTGTCCCATTTCCCTCCCTTTCCTCCTTTTCTCTCTCCCTCTGCTTTGTCCTTCTCTTCCTTTCTCCTCCATCCATCATTTCCCCCGTCTCTGTTCCCTCCTCTCTCTCTTCTTCTTTCTCCCTCTCTTCTCTCTCTTCCCCTTCTTCCGGTAGTACTAATCATTCCTCACCTTTTTTTCCATTTAAAGTTACACTTTCTGTCGTCTGTAGTTTTAATTAATCACGCGACTCGTTAACGAACTCTCCCCCTCGACTGTTAATTAATCAGGTTTCTGCCTTAATGAACAGTCTAAACTCGTTAAACCTGTTTCGCTCTTAATTAGCCCGTTAGCTCCGGGGCCTAACGCTCCGACAAGACTATTAGGCACTACTACGCCTTAATGGCAGCCTCCGTGAGTGTGTGCGTGAGCGTGTGTGTTAAGATTACCTCACTCCCTAATGGGGCTACTCAAATATTTATAGGGCAGGAAGCTGAATGGGAAGAATGATAGCGCTCAGGGAGACAGCAGACACTGAGGGAGTACATGAGAAGACTGATGCTGCCTTCAAGTGCTCCTCGTAAGCTCCAACTTCCGGCCGCGGAAGTTGTAAAGATATGGAAAGCCCAAAGGGTCACAACACGCGTCTCCTCCTTCGGTGTAATGTGGATGTCACCCACTGGCTGGACCCAAACGGATTCCGACAAATGTTTCTAAATTAACACCGACTGCCGTTAAGGCCACAATCGCCCCACTGTTGGCTCACAGAAATAACGTTAGCATTTTGTTTGGCCCAAACACAAAGACGACGACAATGTATGACCCAACTTCAGCTGCATCGATGATCACAGTAGTAAAGCTGCTCCGTGTGCGTGCTGAAGTGTTATAGTGTGTGTGTAGCTGTAAAAAACGCTCATGAGGCCGTGCTGACTGCAAACAGGTGAATATATCTGACTGTTATATGTCTGGTTCCTACACTAAGTTTTGTAGCAAATATATCATATAATATACGTATATTATCCCACTATGGTGACATGTTTATTGGAAACTCATTAAGGGCTTTTGTCACTGTCAAACCATACGTATAACTCCACAATGACAACGACTCGCTTTCCATTAGTGTTGAATTGCATTGGCTGGATATAGACCACCGACCTGCAGGTGCAGCCCTGTCATCCACAAATTATGTTCCCATTCCATTAAAGTGCATTTTCAATTAAGTGTTGAGGTAAACATATGGTCTACCAGATTCTGTTTGTTGTTGACGAATGCATTTCAAAACAACATATCTTCATTTTGTTGCCTCGGGGTTGCTTCTTTGTAGCAACTAATCACATCTTAAATAGGACACCCTCGAAAACGCAGAAGAAACCCTCGTATTTAATCGAAATAATGCCATTTCCCCAAACTTAACCTTGAGATTTTGGTGCATGAAATAACCTTAAGTCTAAGGATGACTGTCCCGTATGAGACGTGATGTCTCGTCTCCTAAATGAAGCCCTTCTACTGACTAGTGCCTTCATCCATCCTCCCCTCCTATCTCATTATGTAGACTTTAGTGATCCTTCTGATTACAGTTCTACCTTTCAGTGCAAGAATACATTGTTTCAAAACGATATTGTGTTCTTCTGCAGTTTAGTTGTATAGAAATGACTTGTTAGGGAGACGAGGTTGGCAGGTGGATTGCTTTAATATAATTAGACATGTACACCCAAGATAGTTATCGTAGTTTTACATCAGTTTGAAAATAATTCAGAGCAATTTATTCACTAAATGAACAGTGAACATCCAGAGCTGTGGTTTAACTAACCAACATTGACAAGTTGACTGCACAACTGTTAGACCTGAAACTTCACAGGTTCTGATTCAGTTTTGTAAAAAAAAAAGTAACGCGGTTTTACAGAAAAATGCTGAAATGTCAAATAATGGCCAGCACACAGAGCCACTGACCTGCAGTGTGTTTATATAGAGTCCTAGCTTCACCTGAAGTTGACCCAAAACACTGTGAAACGTCGCTGCCAAGTGACATCAACAGGAACATCAGTCCAGCAACAAGTAGCTGAGCCGTCGGATGACAACACAGGATGTACACTAATCTTCAGTTTAATTATCTTTAAACCACGGACTTAGAAAGTAAAACCACAAGTCAGCACACCCAAAACATCCAACAATACCGTACACTGCTTAGAAATGACTGTGGTCAGCCACATCATTGTTGCATAATTTTGCAAAAATGAACAAATTTTTGTTTTCTAAATGAACGTGGCTGAAAGATCTCAGGGGAGTAAAGTTGTCACATCTCCAAACTATGAAAGTAAGTTTTGAAATACTCAAATTTTCGTTCATGTATGTAGACATTTAAATACAGAGCTGTTAAAAGTTCTCGCTTTTCCTCTAAAGGGTTGATTTTAGCCAAACAAAGCAAGATAAAGTGTTAAGTCTTGTAAAACACAGCACAGTGTACGCTAAAGTAACCAGTGGAACAATCTGCTGGGGACCTTTGGATGTTTTCGCTCTCATTTGGCACTGGGGGGAAAAGTTGGAAAATGTACAAAACACAAATCGCAGTGATTTGGAGCAGTGTTTCAGTTCAGATGTGAGTCCTGAATGGTTGTTTCTTCCTTCAGGCGAGTGAAAAACACACTCTGCCAACAGAATGAGGTAATTCCACTTGTTTCCAATTCCGTTCACTTGTTTCAAGAATTCACTGGCAACAAGTGTGAGGATCTTAAAAAAAAAAGAAGAGGAAGACAAAGGCGGACTGCTGCATGTATATCAAGACAACGAGGCAAAGTGTGTGCAAACTGGCACGCAAGTGAAAGAAAATGATGGCACAAGACTGAAAACAAGTCAAATGACCTCACCTCTATTCACAGATATGCCCCTTCGATGTAAGACCTTAAGACTGGTAATTAAATTAATTAGCTTGTTGATGGTTATCTTTAGCACTGCAGGATGCAGAATGACAGGCAACAAATGAGAGAGAAGGGGGATGACGGCATCTGTGTGGTATCTGACTCGGGAAAGTTGGGGGCGATGACATCAGAGTGTCAAACACACACAAACCCACAGCGAGACGAGCATGAGGTCAAGGTGTTGTGTTACACTGATGAAAGTAGAGGAAGGATGGAGGGTGGAAACGAGAGCGAGGGAGAAGTAAAGGACGGGAGACGAGTGAGCGAGGGAGCAAGAGAGAGGAAGAAAGAGAGAAAGATGTATTTGGCTGCTAAAGAAAGAAACAAAACGATAAAAGGACAAATGAAAGAAGAAGAAAGATGAAGGAAAGAGGTCAGCATGAACTCAGTGTTGAGGGACTGGGTGGAACCAGATGGGAAACACATGCTGTGAAACACACACAGTGAGTGTAGGTGGAGTCTGATGATGACCTATTGACACCAGATGGAGGGATGACACTCTTTCCTCCCTCATCGCTGTCATTCGCTCCCCAAAATATCCATCTGATGTCATCTCACCGCTGCTTTGCTTTGCTTTGGCGGTCATGTCTGTGGAATTCTGGGTATTCGAGTTCCTTAAAAGTCTGTAGCGAGCCTTTCCAATCAGGAGGGGAGCGTACGGTAACCTCACAGGAATGCTGCGTTCAAGCCACGCCACAGAGAGTTGGTAAACAAGAGCTACCTGTTAGAACACAGTTTGTAATAGTTAACAAGACCCCTCTTCAGACTGCAAATACCACTACAGTAATGCCAAAAAATGCTTAGTAACACTGCAATAATTACTGCCAAAATTAGCTTTCAGATTGTAAATTTCACATAAAATATGACCAGTTACTTCTGGAAAAATACTGGTTTCAGATTGTAAAGATTGCCAGGTTCATCTCTGATTACCAAACAGCATCATGAGTGCCAAACTCAGGTTCAGATTCTATAAATATTTAAAATATGCTGAAAATCACAGTTTCAGATCACAAACAATATTCCATTGTTGAGATAGCAAAGTCAACACAACAGAAATGTTTCTCAACTTTGGTTTTCAGAGCACTACTACTTAAAAACTGTTCCTAAAATGAGCTTATAGGTGCTAAGTGGCACGTAAAGTACGAGGCTGTATATAGCAGACGCAATAGAAACAATGGGTTATTTCAGTCATTACAAGCTGAATTTGGGGTCATATTCAGGGTTTTTTTAGGGCTGATTCTGATATTAATCAAGAAGGCTGAACATTTGGGAGTGATGTATGATCGTACTAAAACTGAAAATCTGTGCATCAAAATTTAAAATAACAAAAATTCCAACACAAAACTTGGTTGAAATGTCTTTATTTAACTAATCAGACAGCACTGTGGGTCGACACAGCAGAGCGTTGACTACAGAGAGAGAGAAGCTGTTGCACACAAGCTAAAATGGCACATTTTTAAATTTCAGGACAGAAAAAAATCTCAATATCAAATCTTCTAATCGGCCCAACAGACAATTAGTTGATGCCTGATTGTAATCATTTTCAAGAAATGTTCTTCCATGAATACCAACTTTCCTCGTGAGACCAGAAGCTGCTGAAGGCAAACTGGACCACAATGAAGCATCAGAAAGATCTGAAGTCTTGTGAAGTCAGAGAAATCCAAGAGGCTAATGCAGATATCCTGGTCAAGCGTGGGCACAATAAGCCACATAAGAATGCAGTTTACCCGTGAAATATCTGGAGAATTGTGTTCGAACCACCTGAGTTTGTAAGCAGGTGAACTGTAGGTGCAACTTAAGGTGCCGAAAAACCTTCAGCAAAGTCTCGCCTCACCTTCACATTACATAAAGCTTCACGGCTCTTATTCAAAACGTCACAGTCACGCCCGTGATTGAATTAACGTCTTGTGGAATTCAGACGTGTCATTTGTGTTTGTGTTTGCCTTCAGGTGTGTGCTGAGTTCATGGGTGTACGTGTGCATATACGTGTCGTTAGTCTTTTGTGTTGTAGTGTGTGTGTGTGTGTGTGTGTGTGTGTTGGGAGAGTGAGATGACACAGCATGACGCCTCAGCTCCCCCGCTTTCAGAGAGGCTGAAGCGTGAACAGCTGATTGTCTCTATGGTGATGAGGAGCCTGCTCTCGACACCTGTAGTCGTCATACCCCGGCGGCGGCAGCGTCAAAGTGTGTGTGTGTGTGTGTGTGTGTGTGTGTGTGTGTGTGTGTGGGCCCATTAGGTAACACCAACAACCAAAAAATACCAAACCTTCGTAACTAGGAGCTGGGTTCTCTGTTGAAGGAGCTCAGCTTTCTAAATGACACTGAAAAGAGAATAAGAAATCATCGTGGGCACAAGTTTACTCAGCTTGACTCCAGCAGACACCGGAACACTGTGGCATGGAAACTCGGCTGCTGAAAAATGATCCAGGAAGTCCAGTGTGAGTAACAGAACCACGAGTTTAAAGGCTCAGATGCCAAAACAGCTCACAGTAGTTTATAATACTCACAGGCAGGATTGTGTAACGCATCACAGTTGTAATTAATTTATCTCTCGTTGCATCACAAGGCAAACAGTAGAAACACAGCGTTTACATTACAAAGCAACCTGCCAGGATGGTGTGTTTGCACGTGTCTGATCGGTCACTGCAGCCCTTTTTTTTTGCCAAATGACAAGGAGTTGAAACTTCCATAGCGGTCAGTGAAACAAAAATAGAACAAGTTAAGGCTGACTTAAGTCTGACACTGGTAATGTATTAATACACTGTGTGTCACTTCGCTAAAAAGTAAGCTGAGCCGGTTCTGTTGATACAACGAAGCTGTACTTAAACCGGATTTCTCAGTGAAGATGAGTCAAAGACAAATGCCAGAATTAGAAGCGCTCTGATTGTTTTCTTTAGGAAGAATAGCAAAATCAAAACATAATAATATAGAGTTTTGAATGAATGTCCTGCTTTCAGAATCAGAATCAGAACTACTCTATTGATCCCTGAGGTGAACCTGCTTCACAGTCTTACTTCAAATCCAACAATACAGGAAGGACTCTGTGTCCGTATGTGTGTGTGTCTGTTCTTTGCTTTAATCAACAACTGTTCGTCCGATCTACTTCATACTTGGCCGATGGGTTGCTTGGTACCCAAGAAGGTGCAGTGTATGATATGATTCTTAAATTGTGACGTAAAGCTGTTTTTTGTCACGCTTTCACAGCAGCAACAGATCCGTAGAGGGACTTTGTCATCAGGGCAGCTCATTGTGATTAACTGGCAACGGCTGGTTTAGTTAGCATTAGCTTGTGTTTGTTAGCAACGATGTTCACAGCTGTCCTTGTTTTTCATCGTGTGTTAGCCTAAAGGTTAGCCTGTGTTTATAATACCAGTCTAGATATTGTCGTATAACTGGATTGCAGTCCCAAACCAATGCTGTTGAAATATTGTGTTTAATATATACAAAGATTTATGCGTAACATGTAGAGAAGTATATAAAGCAATATGTGAAAATTAGACAATTGTAAGTTGATGTTAGTGGATGTTGGTAGTTATTTTTCCGTGACGCCTCATGGATACATCAGTATGAACTTGACAGAGCATTACCATTTTGCCGCTTACACACCCGCCCATAGCAGCAAGCTACCATGTGACATAAAGGTCTGACTCCTAATATAATCAGAACAAGCACAAGACTCATCAAGATGCCTGTAAAAACACTCGCTGAGAACTAAAACATGTCATCACCAACCACAAAGCATTACAAAAAAACCCTCCCATGTGATCCTGGCTCGTGTTGAATCACATCCCCTCGTGTTATTACATCATAAATCATAACTATTATCACATTAAAATGCATCCCACCAATGTTGCCGATGCGATCACGTGTGGAACAGTCCGTGTGGTAATTGCGTGGGAATAATTTGGGATTTTCCACACGTGCCGTTGATGTGGTTCTTCTGTAAACACATTGAAAGAAGCAACCAACAACCACTAATCACAATGGCTGGAGACGCCGCCAGCTGCTTCCTGCGTCAGGTGTCGTCGAGGCTGTTTGTACGTCATCACATCCACGCTAACCTCAGGGAGCCCCTTTTTAACTGTCCACAAACCTCTCACATGTGGCAGCGCTTTTATTAAACCATAATATTGTTTTTTTCCATTCAGGAACCTTCAGCTGCTTCTCTTCAACATCTTATTCCCAACAATCGCGACGCACAAAAGAAAAAAAAAAAAACAACAACGTTCTGTTAGGAAACCAGTATTTCAAGTTTTGCCGGGTGCAAATAGTTCAGCAGGTGTGACCAGCTGTGAGTGTACAGGACGTGGTGTTCGTTTAGACGTTAATAACTACATTTTTTTGTCTGTCTTGGTGAGTTTGTAGTCAAACAGCTGACTCGCAATTTGTTTCAAATGAGTCAGTGGTGGATTCTGGGAAAGGGTTGGGTAAGGATGACCAGGACTGATGGGAAATACATCAACACACACACACACACACATACACACACGCCCAGCACACATACACACAAGTTCCAGATTGTTATGTATTTTATTGCTCTGGCAACACAGTAGTGACAATCGTGCCAATGATGAATGTTTGAATTTAAGTGAGTAGAGAGAGAGAAGAGAGAGACACACACAGAGAGATTAAACAAAGGCAGAAAGACAAACAGAATTTTGTTCAAAAATAGCCCCAGGTGCTGAATTTTTGAAGACCTCAATTTTTTATTTTTTTTTTGAATAATCTCAGTTTTCAAAATAAAACCACACAAACTGGGCAACAGAGGACAGAAAGAAGGAGATGCAGTCTTTTACAGCTGTCTAGTTTTTCCACATTTGCACTTCTATACTTGCAAGGACCCTCCTTGACACCCCTAACCCAAACTATCACAACTACATGCCCGACCTTCAACCCCAACATCCTGACCATCTCAGTGGACAAGGTTTCACACTGAAAACCTAAAGACAGAAACACAACAGCACACACTCACACTGCTGCATGCTGTGCAGCTAAACAAGAACAAAGACCTCCTACATTGACAAATTTGTCCATTACCTAATGGAAAAATTGAAATGTACGTTTAAAAACGTAATTTTCTGCTGTTGTGCAAACCCAAGCTGAAGTGCTATTAGTGGTATAAAACTATCATTATTACATGTTAATGCCGAAACCATGCAAAGCCCCTAAGCTCCCAGTAAAGGAATCAGCACCCAGTGCCATATTTCTGGGTCAGCTGCAAGATCATTTATTCATTCGAAGCCCTGGAATGGTTCCCAGTTGTTCTCAAGATGATCAACAAAAGCTCTAAGTTGTGTGTACTTATCAGCATGCTACTTTTTCTGGTAACTTTTTGGAAAGTTCTGACCTGAAATGTGTGATAATGACTCCTCCTGAAACTCCTTTAAAGTCTCCAACGTCCAGTTATGATCCAGAACACGGTGCGCTCACCAGTTTAATCTAACCACAAAGACTTTAAGGAAAATCATCTTTACCACAGAATAAGGAAGTAGGTCAATTACATCACCTCCGGTTGACCAACCACTAGGCTGCCGTGATGACTGCTTTGCTCTCCACCAGCTGGTCATCCTGAAATGTGGAGGCTTTACTGGAAACGTAACGTACTTCTGTTTATATGCGTGCGAGCATCATTGCGATACTGTGTTGTTGTGTGCTGATACAGTTTAATTGAGAACAACGAGGCCGCTGCACAGCACTGACCCTCGCTCATTATTCATTCCTTGCAACTGCACACTCAGCAAAACGTTGAAGGTTACAGCTGACTCAATAAGGTGCTATAGTAGGAAATAGTCGAATTAAAGCATCCCACACTTGTCTGCGGTCTGCTTGGGGATTCAGTCTCTTGTGCTATTTAGTCTCAAAAGACGCTTCACTGTCACCGTGTGCAAAATATTAAAGGTTTGTGCAGCGATCGTCTGAACGCAGCAGCATTGAAAACTACACTGTAAAAAACAATTATTGCAAAAGAACTGTGAGAATGTCAGCAAGGGAGCCAGAAAAATATGTTTAAAAAAAACTGTGAAATTCAAAAAATTACAAGGACTGTGAATATAACTGCAAATGTCTGTTTTACTAGTTAATTACAGTCAAACTTTTTAATATTAGATTTTTGATGTGAACATTATTTACATTTGTTTTTACAGTCAACATGTAAATGAATACTTTATTTTTTACTATTTTCCTCCTATATTTTAATGTATAATAAACATAATGAACATAACTGACTTCAAAATAATAGTAAATATATGTAAAGCAATATTTTTGCTAATTTAAATACAGTAAAAAAAACAAAAAACAAACATAAAATAGTGTCATTTTGGAGCCCAAATTTGTTAAAAGAACAAATTAATATTTATTAAAATACAGATTTTTGATAGGATGTTATTTTCCATTTTATTAATTATTATTTATGTCATTTATTCACATTATTTATTTTATGTTGTCTGTCTTTCTTTCTTTTCTTTTTTTTAATAATGGACAGTTTATTGTTTAAAGTTAAAACTTTCTTTTTTTTTTACAGTGTAGGTAGCTACTAACTACAGCAGACAGGAACTGCAATAAGGATAAACAATCATAAAGTGGAAAAAAAACAACAAAAAAACACACATTTCAAAATTGAACCAGAAAATGTAAATAAATACTTTGTATCATTGTAGGTGTTGAGCTGTTTGTAATCATGGTGACTGTAATCACGGTGACTCACATCATATTCATCGAACTATTCAGCAACTTCTCATGTACTGCATGGAAGCATATGTTTCTCTACTCAGTACATTTAATACACGACAGGATTCCTGGACATGATCTAATTATGCTCCTTTTGAACTCTACTGTGACACACGTCTTCTGCGTCCCTGAAATTATAATGTTCCGCCCCTCAAACTGCCATTTAACCTGCTGATATTTACATCCTTTAGCAAGCCCTCGAGGAAACAGGCTGCATTTGTTGTTTCCCTCCTCTTAGACTACAGCTGAGAGGGCAGCAGTTTTATACAGTTGTTGCCATCGCTGTCAAGTTTGCTCAGGCCTTAATTGACAGCAGACACTCGCTTGCTGTAAATCCACAACAATCCACTGTTTTTTATGAGTTAATATTTTCAATACTTGCAGCCAGTTTAAAGTTACTATCCCAGCTGTCTGCCACCTGTTTGCTTTGCGTGCGTTCGCTCACTCTGTCCGCATGCAAACATGTATTTCCATTTAGGTTGTTGCCGTGCGTGGGGCTGCGAAAACAAACTGGCTTTATGCTGATGATGATATCAGCGCAGCCGAATGCCGCTCGTACCGCCTCTGGAGGTTGTCAGGGGCAACTGCATCCTCGCTGGCTGTCAATAAACCCGGCGTGGGTGCAGTTACCCCTGAATTATTTTGCTGTTTAGCTCTATCCAAATACTGTGGTGACCTGTAATTTGAGCCAGTTCAAACTGTTTGACATCCACGTTTATTCTGCGCTCCGGACCACAAATTTGCAACAAAACGGCACCAAACAAACTCTCGCCCCGCGTTTGGTTGGTGAATCACTGAACTACTCCGCCTGTTGTTTCATTTGATCTTTTGTTCTGTATATTTAGTTTATTGTGAGCAAGTACTGTGTTGATAAAAGCCACATTTCCCACCGGGGAGAGTAAAAATCCTCGAAGCCATCGACTCGCCCGACACCCCTCTGCACGAGCAACTGGAGCAAGACAGCTGCAACAATATCAGAGGAAAAGAGGTTGAGGGAGTACGGATGGGAATGAGGAAGAGATGGAGCGAGAGGGACCGAGAAGGAGAGAAAGAAGAGGTCAGCGGGGTTCTATTTTTATCTTTCCAGAGTCGCGTCTCGGCTTGAATGGAGGCAACGAAGAATTGTGTTGAAAGGCGCGTGCACACAAATTATTTCATAACCTTGGCAGACAGCAGGCTGCTGAAAGATTTCTGTATGCGGAGTGTTTGTGTGTCCTTGGGTGTGTGTGTGTGTGTGTGTGTGTGTGTTATCACAGAGTACTAAGCCATCCTCACAACCTCGCTAGAACTTGACTCTGGAAACACGTCTCCTTGTTGCAGCATTTTGTGCTGTTCTGATTGTTTTTTTTCTGTGTTTTTTTTTTCATGATGTCTTGTCATGTTTTGGCTTGTAACGCTTAAACTACTTTTGTGCTCCCTTTGTAGTGTTTATAATACAGTGTGTGTGTGTGTGTGTGTGTGTGTGTGTGTCTGTGTGTGTTTGTGTGTGTGTGAGCACGTTGGGGCAGGTATTCTTTTACAGCGATCTAACATACTTTTTTTTGTCCACCGACCACAATGTCTGTGTCAAACCAAAATCATCTCAGTCTGATGGTAATTTAGCTCCCTGGAATGTGTGTGTGTGTGTGTGTGTGTGTGTGTGTTTTACAGCTGACTTCTAGTTCTGGTTGTGGTCACATTGAAATTCTGTCCTCCCCTGCAGTTCCAACTGTTCAGATTCAAAGAATTCTCCTTATTTTTTACGACATCACGGATGCTGCAGTCAGCCTCAATAAATTGCACAGAAACCAGTCGGGCTAGTTCAGAAACCAGGTGGTCATAAAATATATCAGAAACACCAGAGAAACCAGCGTAACCATTTCCACTGTGCAGCGTTATGGAAATGGAGATAGCAACGTCTACAAAAAAAAAAACGGTGGAGAACCAAGTTGAACCAGTTCAAATAAAGTGCTAATACTCCACAGAAGAGAAAGTAATACCGGAAATACCACAGAAACCAGTGAAACCAGGTCCACAACTGCACAGAAACTGGGATAGCTAGTTTTACAATAAAAACATCAAGTTAAGAAACCTGTCAAATCAGTTCACAAATCACATGGAGAGATCAGTGGACTGGTTTAGCACCACGCTGCACCGCCGGGTAAAAGAAACATCACAGACGCCAAACTGGAAGTTCAGCAGCAGCAGCAGCAGCAGCATCAGGTCCCTATTAGATACAGCACAGACTCAACCCAGAGACAAGTCCAGCAGCCGGGCTGGTTTGTGTTGCAGTTACACACAGTTTGGAAACTAAAGCCTGAGATCACAAAGTCACAAGGCCAATACTAGAGCCTCACCATAAGCAACTGTCAACTGTGCAGCGCATCAGAAGGAACTAGAAGAGCTGTGTGAGCTCTGTACTAGGACACAGCAGATGTCACTATGAGGTTAAAGAGCTGATTTTAAGCTTTAACTTTACAGCATTCATAGATCTTAAATAAAGTGGTTAAATGTGACGAGGAAGTACAAATTCAAGGTAGTTTTAATGCCACCTTCTCCACGGCAACATTGTTCTTTTTTTTTACTTCACTACATCGGTTTGACGGCTTTAATGACTTTAAAGATTCAGATTTTTGTCATCAAGAACTTTAAAAATACAATATTTTCTCTGTACTTCCCAGGACAGGACTCCAGCTTAATTCAGCCGTGGATGAAGTTCAAAGCTCCATGCGAGATGCAATAACACAGTTCAAAGCTCAAGTGAGTCCGGTTTTCACTTTTTTTTTCTTTTTGAGCATTCGATCACATCTTTGCGGATGGAGTTTTAATCTGCTGGGGAAGACCATGAGATGCAGCCAAAAAGCCTTTGAAGACACTTTCCTTCTGGAATGATGGTTTTTAAAGTTGTCTCAGCTTGTCCGATTACTTTCCCTCCTCTAATTCTGAGAGATTAGAGGGCCACAAGTTCTACATATTCATCTGATGTGCTTGTAAACACATTCGATTCGTTACTAAAAGTCAGAACATTAACACCGACAGCGAACTCAAAATGCCAAAAACTACAAAAATGTGTCACTGTGGGGGAAAAAAACTGTTTACTGACTGTAGAATCATGGTTTTCTTAAATGGTTTCATCAAGGAAAAAATTCCTTTTAACTGCATTAGTGTCATTTTGAAATGCAACACGTTGGAAAATAGTCCAGAGCTGTTTGGAGACGGTCCAAAGGTTAAGAATACATCCCTGAATTACGCTGCAAATGTTAACTTTAGATGTGTTCAGATTATGTGTATGGAAAAAGAGCCCCAAAGTCACATTTTTGGCCCACACACACCACTCTGATTCACGCTGCTGTTTGTTAACACACTTCATCGCAGCCACAAAACTCATGTTACACAACCGCTGTGCCGTCCACCGTCCTGTAAAAACCTCTGAGGAGCCTGAAAAAGTGCACATGTGGTGAGACGGGGCTTACCTGTTGGTCTGCAGGTGGTCAGTTTGGTTTTAACGGGAGTCCCGACAGAAAGCGTCCTCATGGGGCCATCTGTAAGAAAAGAGGAGGATCGTGAGTGTGGAAGCCAGCCAACTTTGGTTCAAGGCGGCGGCGAGAGTGACGGTAAATCTGGCACATGCTAACCAGTTAAACATCAACCATGTTTCTCCAGAATCAGAATCCACACTCAGCCATTAAAAGACTACATTTGTGTGCTTGTGAGACTGAAATTGAGGTTTACTAATGTGTTTTTCGGTCAGACCGATTAACATTTGCATTTCACTTTCACATGTACGAGCTGTGCGCTATCGCAATAATGGATAGACACACGCAAGCAATGGCACGTTGAGCTGTGTGATGCAATTTGGGAAAGTCCTTTTTTTAAAAAAATAAAAATTTCAACACCCGTTTAGGTTTAAGAACATTCTTAATCATCATTATCTCACTTTGCTAGACGATTTCACATCTATTACAACCAGAAATGTGCTTAACAACTAAACTTTACTGTGATGAAAAAAGGCCAAATTCACGAGGCTCACCAATAATACATGTAATCCAGGTTTTGACAAAAGACTACCAGGAGCTTAAGATGAGTTTGTTGCCTGTTTGTAGGAGTCTTTCCTCTGAGTTTATTAAATATCTACAGCATCAAACAGCCAGGCGAGCGTCTCCAGCGTGACAGAACTGTGCACATGTATCAGCAGTGAGTTCATTAATTACTTATAATTACAAATTATCCTTAACATGGAGACAGGATCCATCAGAATCTAATACCACACAGCCACACTGTGAACTTTCTTTCACCTCAGACGGGTGAGCTTCCCCTCAGATTCATTAATCATATGTTACGTAGCGGCCATCTTTAGTCCGGAGCTTCTACACAGCTGTATGGAGCATATTTTTATTTTGCTGTTGGTGAAGTAGTCGCTAGATTATCATCACACATGGAGAGAAGTGTTCAGGGGATCATAAAAGAAACTAAGCAGTTATTTGGACACTGATAAACTACTGTTAGATTCAGACTTTTGTTTATTAGTGTATCATCACTTGATGTTCTGTCCAATCTTGTGTAAATGACAAACATTACGTCATTTTGGTGGGTATGTCTGAATGAAGCTGTGAGGAACATTAACGTAGAAGTGACCCACATTTGAATGACAGAATCATGTCGCTTTGACAGACTGATAAAGCAGCGACAAGGGCTTTATACTGTGTGTGTGTGTGTGTGTGTGTGTGTGTCCCTTCACTGTCGCAATAGGAAACAAACAGGATGTGGTAGAGGAAGTGGTCAACAGAGGTGTGAAGCAAAATCCGTCATCCCCGCTCTCTTTGTACGATCACACGCACTAAGCATTTTCTTGAAGGAAGACGAAATGAAAAAAAAATCGAGTGAAGCAATGAAGTCGAGGACGGAACCGGGCAGGGGTTAAGAGAAAGAGTTTCTTCAAAGAGAGGAACAAAGAGCGAAGGTGGGAAGAGTGGAAGAGAGACGGCAGAGGGGGGAGGAAGGGAGACGAGAGATGGAGGGGCAAGAGAGAGGAGGCGAAGGTGAGAAAAGAGAGAGGAAGAATGGTAGACAGAGAAAGAGAGGGGAGGCAAAGGTGAGAAAAGACAGAGACAGAGAGAGGATGCAAAGGGGGAGAAGGAAACCGATAAAGATAGAGAGTAGGCGTGAGAGAGAATGACACAAGAAAGAAAGATGGAAAGGGAGCAAGAGGAGGGAAAGAAAGACGAGTGGAGAGCATGAGAGTGGGAGGCAAAAAGGGGGGAGAACCAAAGACAAGAAGGAGGAAATGAAGAAGACCAGGGGGAACATGTGAGAGGAGTAGGACAGAAAAGAAAGAAAGAAAGGGATGATAAAGTGAGTAAAGGGAGGAAGGAAGAGAGACAAACAGACAGAGAGGAGGAAGAGGAGATCAAGGAAAATGGGTGAGGAGGGGGAGGAAAGAGAGAGATGGTTAGAAAGTAGAATGGAAGGTAACAAAATGCATGAATGATGGAGGAACCAGAGAGAGACTGAAATAAGGGGGAGAGAAAAGAGAGAAGCAGAGGTGAGAGCTACAGAGAGAGAGAGAGAAACCTCACAGTCAGGAAAGTTCCTTCAGTTCGTGTGATTTGCCGTCTCTCTGCCACATGGTTTAAAATGTGGCGGCGAACGGAAACACACACCGCACACAGACACACACACACACACACACACAAATATCCAAACACATACCAGCAGCGTAATGAATGGAAAACATCAAAACACACTCTGACAGAAAAGTGGACAGTCACATGTGCCACACACACTTTACAGCGGGACGGCTGTTTTGAGATCAGATTTTTTTTTTCCGAGTCGTCCTCTCGCTCCGCTCTGCCAGGAGTAAAGGCAGGGAAAAACTATGACACTGTTTTTCTGTTTCATGTCTGTCAAAACACACACACAAACACACACACAGATGGCGAGACTGACTTTGTGCGTTTCCATCCGTGTGTACCGAGCTTTTCCAGAGAGGACAATAAAGCCATCCATCTGTGCCGCGCCGGGTCTCTTTTATTGGACTATTCCTAACAACATGATCACACTTAATCTACTACGCAGCTCCTTTGCATGTTTTAGCCATAATCCCGTTAGGCTGAGTCCAGTCAGTGATTCCATGACTCAGAGGGGCTAACATGAAACCGATCAGGTCTGGGTATTGATTATAAAACCACTGCTACTGCTACACCTGAGGCTGAAATTTATTAATTTTCCAGACTGACGTAATGGTTTAGAAGTTAATATCTAAACCAGCGGCACCTCCGCTAGAACTGATCATCTCGTCCTCTGCTTTGTTCTCTGGTGACCTTTGACACAAAGAATTAGGGCAACAAATATCATTATTATCCACTAATTTGCAAATGAATGGCTCGATTAATCAATGAGGTCATGTGACACCTTCATCTGATGTTTAAGTCTTTAACAGCCCTTCAGCAAATAATGCCTGACATGTAGTTCTGTTTAGAAAATGAACCGAATCAAAGCCTGAAATGGGCGGCTGTGGCAAGGTTCAATCCCCCTCCACAGCCGAAGTGTCCTTGGGCAAGACACTAAACCCAAAGTTGCTCCAAATGGCAGGCAGGCACCTTGCATGGCAGCTCTGTCGCCATATGGGTGAATAAGAAACATATTGTAAAGCGCTCTAAGTACCAGTAAGGTAGAAAGGCGCTATACAACTGCACACCATTTACACTCATGATATTTTACCAGAATCACTTGATTCTACATGTTTGCTTTAACACGATTCTGTAAAAAGTGAAAATAAAATAAAAACTCCGTGACCTTCAACAAAAATGTGACATCATCAGTGACTCAGCTGCCACCAGCAGTCATGTGACAACAATGAAGTGAACTGGGCTGAACTTGAGGCTGTGTTTACACAAAGCAAAGTATGGAAATACATTTAAAAATGTAAGTAGTAAAATATCTATAGTATGTAGAGCTACCATCTTCTTGCAGTATGGGTAGCACTTGGAAAAATGTTGTACATGTTGATTCCAGATGAATTTTAGCAATACAACTTTTGCATTTTCCTTTTTTCTTCAGATTTATGGCATTATAAATATGTAATATTGCACAGAATATGTTTTTAAGTTCTCTCGAGAAACCGCTTGGAGTTCAAAGCAGCAACTCTCAACAATCGATAAACTGAAACTGGGGATTTTTCTTTGTATTTTAGCTTAAAAAAATGACTGAAAACCATCATCAGATTATCAAAACAACCAACAGTCAATCAACCAACCACTTAATCAAAGTAATCATTCCAGCTCTACACAGTATTTTTCACTATTTGTGTGAGGAACATAAAGCAGACATGTAAGCGTGCTATCTTGGTTACACTCATTAAATAACCACAAATAGGATAATTGGATGAAGGCAGTCGTGGAGGGGATGATATGATTTCAGTAGGCAGTGTCATACATTAGCCCTAATCAGGTTACCATCATTAGCATGAGTGTAAACATTTGTGGAATTAAGCTGATGTAAGTTATGCGACACTGGACGCCTTGAAGGGAAAACCCATGAATTATTGCTCCTCCAGCAACCGCTTTGATTTTTCTGGATGCAATAAAAGGCATTTGACTTAAAATGGTTATTACTAATACTGCAACCTTCATACACTAAAGCAATTTAAAGAAATTAGTGAGAGTCAGCAAGAAAAAATCTGGTTCAAGCATTTTAAGGAAATTTGGTGATAAATATTAAACAGCCAAAGATCCGTCAGCATCAGTAGAAGGCAATGTGTCTTATTTCTCACATATTGTTGTCAGCTTACACAAAAACGTTTCTAGTTCAATTAAAATATGTTTTGGGTTTTTTTAAAATGCAAGTTTTGGTAAACTCAACCAATGAAGGAGCAAAGGTGCAATCCTTTGACCTAAAAGATACGATTCTTTTCAGCCCTCTGCTTCCAACTGGTCACAGATATATTAGTGTGATTTAAAAAGTGTAACTTTTAATAAACATTCCCCAAACAGGAGGACATGCGGCATTTGTTAGGGACTATTTTCAGCTGCGAATGGTACTTTGGTGATTATTTGGGGCAGCTGGTGCAACAGTGTTGACTCATTTCTTGTTGTTTTTTTTTTCAATAGTTTTGGGATGACAATGGAGCTGCATGGCATGGAAGGATAAGATATCCAGGCTTGGATACACAAACAGTACTTGTTACTGGGATACACTGATGTCAGTTGCAACAAATATTCAAGTGAAAAGTCATGATACAGTAACACAGCTCGCACAAAACAGCACCATAGTGACTGTAGCTGTGGCCACCACTTGTTGTACCAAGGCTGTGGGTGAAGTTCCTCGCTCAAGGATATCTCAGAAGAAGTTACCTTGAAAGAATGTTTCATATTTACTTGCCCAGCGTAAGATTTTCCAGTAACACTGTGAACCAAAAACCATCCGTTGTTAAGTTTATCCTTTGGACCTTCTCTGCTCCCCCAATTAAAAAATCCACCAACACCATCGCGTCCAAAGAGTTTCAAAAGGCAGCACTTACAATACTGTTTGTTTTGCGGTGCAACGAGTGTGGAAAAAATGAGGAAAAAAGCGATGAAGGGAACAATTCAGCAGAGAGAAAAGGGATGACATGAAACAAGGTCACAAGTTGGATTCAAATCTACAACATCTGGAATACATGGCTGCAGGGTGGGAAATTACCACCAGCCACCAGCCAAACTCTGGCAACTTGTGGCTGTGTCTGGTAGGCTTGTCTACTGAGCCAGCTTTGGCAGGTAACCAACTATCATTTGGAGTTTGAATCCATTCTAAGTAGCATGTTTGGCTGCCAAAAAGAAGGGAAGAAGCAAGTGAATTTTGGAATCTGTTAACCACCCTAGGCCGACAGATAAAAAAGCTTCGGTCTCCCTCCCATCTTTCCCGATAGTCTGCTCAGTGTGCAGCCCAACAAAAGACAGTTGATTTAAAAAACAAACCCTTAAAGCCACGTGACTTCGAGAAAGTGAGGGGCTGAATCCAGCTAATCACATCCTTCTTCTTTTCCTACCTTCTTTCCAAAATAGAAGATGGAAAGATCAAGGTGGAGAGGAGACACGAGCGGGCAACGGAGAAACAAAGAGGTGTGGAATATTCCTCTGTTGATTTTCCATTCCAGGAGTAGACTGGGAAGTAAAAAAAAAAAAAAGGCCTCCGGGTGAAGAACAATTGGGATTCTATTCTCATCTCTTCCCTATTCTCTTTTTTCCTCTTCTCTCCTACAGTGAACCTGCCTCCTACAGCCTCAAACTACTTGAGACTCTGTTTCTATCCTGTAGTCCTGGTTCTCCATTAGACTGTTCTTTCCAGCTGTGTCCCAGTTTTTAAAACTGAAACAATAAACGCAATCCTACAAACAACCACCAATCAACCATGTAGCATATAGCAAACAATCCAAGGTGTTAACAAATCTATTTGCTTTTTTGACACTTTCTAAACAGCTGCACTGTAAACTAGCCAAACTACTCACACATCGAGTGTGTCTGGATTTATAGAAGCTGTGACCATCCGAACAGCGACGCAGCACATGAACTCAGTTTGAATCTGGGTGTGTTGAAAAGTGTTTCTTTTCCCCATATTTCCCCTGATGCCATCAGCATCCAATAACACCAAAACACCGAAGAAATAACAGTTCCTGCCTCCAACCACAGGACAAACATTTACAGTATCTATGAAGTCGCTATCTATTCACTACGTAAACCAGGCACTTTTTCAGCTCAGCGTGATATCAGTCGACTGCTATTAGGGGCCTTTACTGGCTTGTAAGTTGTCTGTAATGTGGCAATATGAAAACTTTGCACAGAACATTATACCAAAAAAGATGTTTGCGATCATTTAGAAATGGTGCCACCAAATAAACTGTCCAGCAGATCAGCTCCGACTCCATAGTTTACAACAATCTCTGCACTACCTGCAGCCCATGTAGCAGAGTATGTGTCACAGCTCAGCAGACAGTGGTGTGGAGCCAGGCAGTGTCTTCACTTGTTGACTAGTTGGTGAAACACATTGCTGGAAAGTTGTTAAACTACAACCCCATTATGTTCCCTTTTCACTATAACGCCAACATGTGCTTAAGAATATCAGCTGATATACTGTTATCTGTGCTTTTTGCTCCTGAAACATGAGTATTTACATCATTTCCAAAAAATCCAGTGTTTTTCAGGCTCTGCTTTCAGCCTAACAAAGTCAGTTACAGGAATCCTGAGCAACACAGCTGTGGCTTCGTAGCCATCAAACAGCCAACAACTAACCAAGCCAACCCAAACATCAATCAACCAGTCCAGCAGTAACCATTCAGTCATCCGACCAACCAAACCAACACTTTGTAATTTATTTTCAAAAGGTGCTATATAAAAAAAAGTTATTATATCACTAACAGCATACAACATATTTCATGTGAACACCAAAATACAGTCATACATAAAACCTGTTTACACACCATGTCCACGGACGTCTAACCGCTCTAATTTAAACCAACTAACCAACAAACCCCAAAAAAATCTTGACATCCAAGCCAAGCAAAATTCTTCTTTCTAACAACTCCAACTCAAGAACAACACAACAGGACATTTTGAACATCCAGTTGTGTTTCCAAAATGTCCACACATTCTGCATAATTACAGCTGGAACAAACAACTTTGAACCTGACATTTTCAGTATCTGGGCTGATTTTGAAAAAAAGAAAAAAAAAAGAAATGTGAGATTGATTTTTGGGATTTTATGGTCGAAAGAAGGGGAAGGAAAATGCCCAGTTTTTTTTTGTTTTTATTCCACAGTTAAGCTGCTCATTATAAAGCCAGACACCACACACACACACACACACACACACACACACACACACACTGTAGCCTCCCACCTGACACAAACACACACATGAACATACACTTGCAACATACAACATGCAGCTTTGCCCCTCGAGACTTTGCACACATGCGGCGCACACAAACACACACATACACACAAACACACAAACACACGCGCACACACACACACACACACACTCAGACCGCAGAGGAATTTCCTAGTTTCATATAAAACTGATAATGGGATGTGTCCCAGCGGGAGTGGAAAATCAGAGGTGACTTACGAGCCTCCACATTCCAGCCTCACACACACACACACACACACACACATACTCAGCTCTTTTTCCTCTGTCACACACACACAAACACACTTACTTTCACACCTCGGCGAAGAACGAAGGAGAAAGAAGGAGAGAAAGTTTGGCAGAGAGAAAACAGTTAACTCCTCTAAGTTTCCATGTCTGCGCGGCGCTGGGCCCCTTTATCGTTTTTCTTTCGTTTTGACGGAGAGGGAACGCGGAGGCAGATGGGCCTTTCCTGGGAAGTCAGGAGTGCATTATTGAACATGTTGCTGCAATGTGCAATGCAGTTACTGGGAAGAGGAGAAAAGAGAGGATATTAGACAGACAAGTCTGCGGGGGTGGAAAAACAGAAGAAGATAAAGCAAAAGAGGGGGGAAAAAAGAGAGGGAATTCGAGGGGCAAAGAGGATAGGAAGAGGAGACGGAAAATGAAGAGAAGCAAAGCGGTGAAAGGAGAGGAAGACAGGAGGAGTGATGACAAAGGACAGAAGGGAAGGTGAAAACAGAGGTGAAACGAGGACAAAAGAGGAGGGACAGATGACAGAGTCGGAAAGCACACGAAAAAAAAAAAAAAAGAGGAGCCAAACTGAAAAGAGATGGAGAAAGGAGGAGCAACAGAAAATCTCTCACAACAATTCCTCCATCATCGTCCCTCTTTTTCGTCTAATCTTTGCCCCATCGCTTAATTGGACTTTCATCACCGCCTCTACCTCCCGCCATCCTTCATCCCTCTATTCTGCCTTCACATCACTCTTTTCATCGCTCCTTCATTACCTTGTAATTTCTGCCTCCATCACTCCCACTAGCACTTCTTCCACCTTTTTCCTTCCATCATGCCTGCATTTCATCCTCTATCAGTCGCTCTGTCGCTCCCTTCAACTCTCGTTCTCTCTTTCATCTCTCCTTATTCTCCGTTAATTAACTCCTCTTTCCTTCTCTCCACTCCTCGGTCCTCATCATCCCTCCGTAACTCTCTCTGTCACTCCTCATTTCCCCATCACTCCCTCTCTTCGTTCCTTTTATTACTCCATCACTCTCCATTGCTCTTTATCCCGCTCTCCGAAGTTTCGCCACCTCTCCCACACCTCCACCCCGCTTCCCTCCATCTGTCCTTCCCACGTCTGCCTCCATCGAGCTCTCTGTTCCTGTCACCCTTCAATAATTATTTCCTTCCTTTTGTGAGTCCGTCAACATCCCTCCATCCCTGCCCGCCTCCATTCCTTCTTTCATTCTGTTTCATGCGTCCTTCGTGCTCACCCTTCTATTTTGCTCCCTCCATCTGTGCGTCCCTCTTTCCCTATCATCCCTCCATCACGAAGCTCTGTTCGCCAGGCGACCAGAGGCTATGATATGCTGCCACTACCTGCTGTGTTTTTGTGTGTGCATGTGTGTGTGCGGGTGTGTGTGTGTGTGTGTGTGTGGTCCTGGCAGAGTTTGCAGCACAGAAGGTATAAGGGGCTTATACCTGCAGAGAGAGAGAGAGATGGAGAGAGGCAGAGATGAATGTAGAGTGTGGCGTAAAACTGGACGTCAAGGTGATGCAGCCACCTGTCCTGCTGGAGCGCACGTACGTATGCGAGTGTGTGCGTGAGAGTGTGTTAGGGATATTAAGTGGTCGGTAACACGAGTTTCGTGGTTGGATTTATGAACGGAAACATGGATACGTGTCAGAGTGAAAGAGTGGAAAGACAAAACAAAAGCGCTATTTAATAAGAACTTACTGAAAGAAATCAAAGGGCACCAAAGCATTTACTTCTGTGAGAGATGCACATTTGCATCCATCCTAAAAAAAACTGAACATCTAATTCTGCACATGCTGCATTTTTTTCTTGTAGCTGACAGCCGAAAGTTTGACTAAAACTTTAGAAACTCTGGCAAGAACGTTGCGCTCGTGACTGTCACTTTTACTCAGCCGTCCAAGTTGCTAACTTCTTTGAACCTGTTTTTTTTTTTGCAAACTTCTATCAGATAGAACAACTTTCTGATTCAAATTGAATCAACTACAAGATAAGATATACTTTGCAAACTTTGCATACGATGCAAATCCACAATAAGTGAACACACACCCGGATAATAAGACACATAAGTTGAACCAGCAGCACACATCGAACCTGAATCAAGACAATTACCACAATAACGTAAAGCCAACACCATGAAGCCAGAGTATAACTGTGTGCACACAATTATTGTGTTACCAGCGTTTGTGCAGCTTGTTTGTAAAGCACAGTTTGTTAACACATTGTCCCATTTTCCACTTAACTGACTCCAGTATTGTGATTACCAATAGAAAAAATGACCTGAAGTAAGAAAACATCACCCAGGTTGTAATAAATTTCATTATCTTTTAGTTGCATGGAGTATAAAAGTTCTTTCTTGACCTTTAATCCATTTACTTTTCAGCAAATGCAGCTTCCTTGGTGGACCATGATCTCTTTTGTTCATCCTTTGCTGAGGGGCATCCACGTTGCCAACTGCTGTGTGCTAAGTTGCGTGCTAACTGCCCTGTCTCCAATACTGTATGTTTATTCAAAACAGCCAACACTTCATTTTCTAAACTGCAGAGCATTTTTCCTGACAAACAGCCACCAAACAAACTTTACCAGGCAACAGCAACACAACATGACAAAAATAAAACCAGATAGTGGGTGAAGTTCCTTGTGATGGATGAGCTGTTTCTGCAGAATGATTTTCATATCGTACGTAAATGAATGACAACCTGAAGTGGGAGGAAAAAAGACATCTAAAAAAAGAAGGAAAAAAACAGCATTCTTTGGACAAGTGTTGGCTCTAACGTGAATTTTAGTTGTAAATAGGTTTAACGAATATAAAGATGTAATAGCTCTTCATCACTTGCAGGCGATGATGAAAAATAACATGACTGCCTGCGTACTGTAAGTGCTAAAAGTTTGTAGCCTCAACCCGCTCTTCCAGCAGGGAAAGCTGTGGTTTACAGTCATAAACCGAGATGTATAACAGCATCTTTCTGGGAACTCTGAAGATGGGAATTTTCTTGCTTCCCAGAAACCTACCCCCCACCAAAAACAACAACAACAACAACAACAAAAAAAAACTGATCCCGCTCAAATGAACAGCGTTATCTCTGCTGAAGTAAAGCAATCAGCTGTGGCCTTCGTCGCCCACTCGCCCGACTCCGGAGCATCGCGCATAAACACACGTGCACCGCTAACACACACGTGCACATACCAGGGCAGAAGCAGCACACTTCACTGTCTGAGAATTTGTGAATGGAAAAATGGTTTAACACACTTGGCGGAGCGGCAGGACTTCCTACGCTTCTTTTTCGGAGGACTGGAGGGACTGTTGGTCTGTCTGCCGGTCTGTCTGTCACTCTGTCCGTCGGTCTGCCTTGCGCTGCCTTATCAGTCTCCATAACTCACCGCTTAACTGTCTCGCTGTTTGCCCGAGTGTCTGGCTGTTTTTTTTTCTGCTACCCTGTCAGGCTGTCTGTCTGTTTATTCCGTCTGCGTGTCCTTTCCTTTTTTTTTCCTGTTTGTTTACCTGTCTGTCTGTCTGTCTGTCTGTGTTTCGCTACGTGTTTACTTGTCCGTCTGAATGTCAACTCGCCTGCCAGCCTGGGTTTTTGACTGACTTCCTATCTGTCTGCCTGTCTGTCTTCTTGATTCCCAATCTGTCTGTCTGTCTGACAGCCTGTCTTGTGTTTGTGTCTGTCACTTTATTTGTCTTTCCATCTACAGTATTTACTGAGCTGTCTGTCCGTCCGTTTCTGGAAAAAGAGACACACAGCTGCATCTTTTCCACTGTCTCGTTGTCTGTCACCAAATCCAGACTGCGTAGAACTTTGCAGAAACCTATTTTGATCGCTTTAAAGCACATTAATCGGGATTTAAAGCTACAAATGATAGGAGATGGGACTAGGCACAGTTTTTGTTGTTTAGAGGTGATAGATGGAAGGAAAGTAAAGTAGAAATTAGATGGAAGAGAGGACAGGAGGATATGATAAGAAAAGAAATGAGATGAGAGAAGGAAAGAAGGGATGAGGAGAGGAAACAAAAGGAAAAAAGAAACGGAAAATCAAAGGAAACACATGCAAATGAAGCCTGCAAGGGTAAAAGGTGATGCCACTTAGACCTGACATAGTTTTCAAAGCGAGTCAAAGCTGAAAGCGGCGCAGGGAGAAGGAAGGGAGGGAGGGAGGCAGAAGGAAGGACGGGATGAGAGACGAGCGGAGGAGGGATACGCAAAGTGGGGAAGACGCTGGAAAAAAAGAAAAAAAAAAAAGACGAGAAGCTCAAGAGCGGAAAAGGAGAAAACAGTCAGAAAGTAAAGGAAATGAAAAAGTTCAAGCTGAGTGAAAATAAGCACTTAAAAGAATAAATGGTATAAAGTAAGAGGGGAGAAAAAAAAAAGCACAACAAGGAATCGCAAGGTCACTGTAATCGCACCTCTCTGCTCTGACAGACAAATGGCTTGTGTGCACATACGTGTGTGTTCGTGTTGTGTGTGCCAGAGTAACTTGTTATGCAAGGGACGTCCCAGCAGCGAGGGAGACATGAAACATAAATACAAACACACACACACACACACACACACACACACACACAGAGGTTTCAGCCTGTTTTCTTGTAAATCACTGTTCTCAAGGTTCAAAACGACCAACAGCCTGCGTGTGTGTGTGTGTGCATGTGTGTATATATGTGTGCGCATATATATATATATATACGTGTGTGTGTGTGTGTGTGTGTGTGTGTGTTGTGGTGGCACCCCTCGGTTAATGGAGGGAACTGACACCACTGTGTGAGACAGTCAGCTGTCCAATGTGTGTGTGTGTGTGTCCATTAACAGCAGCACCCTGGGAGAGAGTAGAGGATGATGAGGGAGGGATAGATAGATAGATAGATAGATAGATAGATAGATAGATAGAGATGGTGAGTAACAATCAGGAAACAGAACGATAGCAAAAAAAAGAGGGAACATTTCTGATGAAGTAGTTTATGTCACAGTCACCCTTGTCGCACACACACACACACACACACAGACACAAACCATTACCACACGCTGTCATTCACGGCTGCTGCATCGCCACGACAACAGCGGACGAGGACATCCCCCCTGCTTGGTTGCAACAGACACAAACACTCGCAGACACACTCACAATCACACATTTATGCATAAACACACACACAGAGGAGCACAGGAAAGCACCCCTGTAACAGGCATAGTGACAGACAGCAAGGCGAAAAGAGAGGAGGATAGATAGATAGATAGATAGATAGATAGATAGATAGATAGATAGATAGATAGATAGATAGATAGATAGATAGATAGATAGATAGATGAACTAACCTTGCCGGCTCTATCTCTCTCTATCACCGAAAGCATTCCTCTGTTTTCACACTCCCTCCTTCCATCGCCACGGTAACAGACACACCGGCCGACCCTCTCACACACTTTCTCTTACTCTTTTTCTCTCGCTCTCTCTCTCTCTCTCTCTAAGTACCACACACACACACACACACACGCACGCAAACACGCCAACTCAAGTTTAAAGTCCCATTATGTCCAGTTTGTCAGCAGCCATCCATTCACCCATGCCTCCATCCGTTCTTCTGTCCGTCCGTCACTGTGTGTGTTTACATCTGAGTGTGCTCACTCGTTCACCAGGCGGGCATGTGAGAGTGTGTCTGTCGGAAGGTGTATGTGTGTGCGTCTGCGAGTGTGTGTGTGTGTGTGTGTGTGTGTGTGTGTGTGTAGCAGAGTGGGAGCCCTAGAGAAACACTCCTCTTGCCACAGGAGTAAAGCCCAGGCATGACGCAGAGCCAGAAATAGATGGAGGGGCCCCGGCTGGGAGAGAGGCGCCGGGCCAACACTTATGGCACTTTTGCAAGGACATGCACAAAAGCACACATGTATGCATGTACAGTATGTAAATACACAGTATACAGTACACACAACTGAAGAAAACTTAAAAGCACGCATGCATTTAGACTTAAAGACCTAATATTTAGATATCTATATGTGCATGTGTTGTGCGATGGTTTGAGTCCGTAGAGAGCGGAGGAAAACGTCAGACGTCCACACAAACGCCGGGATTTAATAAACACACTCCAACCTTATCAAGCCCAATTGTACAGCTACTATCTTATCATGCATGAACAAAATAGCTGCCTCCGGTTTACCATCACTGTTATTCTCTCTGGAGCAAAAGAAAACAGGGGAGAAGTGTTGATGCTCCACTAACGCACATGTATTCAACATCACTCAAAACACAGGCGCTGTTGTATGATGAGGCGACACAGTCGACACCTTGTTAAAGGTGCATTTCGTAAACTCAACTGTTACGCACCAACTCTAGGTGTTTGTGTGTATATTATAATGTGGAGCACGATATATTTATTATTTAACAGTACTTGGCTTACAGTAGAACCTGTTTCCCTTCTGAGGTCAGTTTTAGGACAAAGTAGTGGGATGAGGATTCTGACACGAAGACAAAGCCAGTACAAGAAGTACAGCTGGCTGGAGTTGTTTCCTGGCACAGGAACAGCAGTTGCCAAGTTAACAGACCAGAGATAGAAATGAATTTTAAAAAATCTCAGTTAAAGCCATTCATGAAAGACTCATCAAAGACAACAAACAAATACACAGGTGTTATATATATTAACTCATATCCTGTACTATGCAGGTATACATGTACACACACAAATGTAACACACACAAAACACTTGTAGAGGTGTAAGAATATACACATACAAAGTACAACAACACACACACAGGAACACATATATGCAAACACACCACATCAGCACTTACAATGTGGAAAGAGAAATATAAAAACCTAGCTTTATTTTCTTTTCTTTTTGTTGTTGCTGGTGTTTTGTTTGAGTAGGCGTGTAGTTGAAAAATGTCTTTTCACATGCAACATCGACTAGACTGTCTGACCAATGAAATTCTTTTGGAGGTGAGATCTAGTAGGCTTTGGAGTACATGTACACACAAGTAGGTTTCTGTGGCAACGCAACACATATAGCGTGCGCAACTCTCACTGCTCTACAGGTTTGCAAATATAATGTATTGCCTCAGC
>NW_007579653.1:64466-76857 GCF_000690725.1 Stegastes partitus | reverse complement strand
AATGCACAGAATGTTGTGACCACACAGGGACTAGAGCATCCCCATATACAAAGTGAATATATACAGAATAGATTTTTCTGTTCGTGCATTTTTTTTCTGTCTCTCCAGCATGTTTATATATATCCGCTGGTGTGTGTGTGTGTGTCTGTGTGTGTATCTGTTACTGACACCAGGGCCCTACACTCTTGTGCACTGAGAATATCCAACTTCAATGCATTTGATATGTATTCATGCATGATAGGCCAGCCTCAGGTCAGTGCCGGCATGTACTCACTGTCCATGTATACGTACAGTGTATATGTGTTTGTGTGTCGCACATAGCGGTGTATTTGCAAACCCTAGCACTTTGCAGCCTGTGCCTGGTTTAACACTGATGTATACAATATGTATTATGTATTGCCACGCACACACACACACACACACACAGTTTTATGAATTATGAACATGTGCAGCCTGCTCGCTAAAACAGTCCTTCTAGAGTTTAACTTCCCCTGAAACAGCAAATGTTCATGATTTAATACTTTAAATTTATTTCATTTTAAGTGAGCAGCAAATAATTATTAGTTTTGCACCTGAGAGACAACAGAAAAGACAAACACACTCAACATATGGACACACACACACACATTTCGTCTAACTAGGCCAGATAGATGTCTGTTCTCTCCTAAGCATTAACTGCACATTTATAATTCAGTGCTTTATTGTTGACTATCGGCTATCACACAACACAGACTTGTAAACGTCCACACACACACACATATACAGTAACACACACACACACTGAGTAGCAACTGCTGGTTATGAAACAGCTGTTGAGTCGAGGGCTCTGTATGTATCCGAGCCGTGAGAGTGCAGCTTACATAAATACTTGATCATATCTGGATTGCTCTCAGTCTGAAAATGTATAATCCGCCTTGTTAGGATCACTCACCATGAGGATGGAGCGAGGGAAACGGAGGAGGAGGCGAGCGGAGGAGGAGGAGGAAGAGGAGGAGGAGGGGGGGAGGAAGAGAAAGACGCCTCAACTGTCAGTTTTTGATGGATACGAAGCTCAAAGCACATCACTTGAACACGCTGTCATTTTAACAAGATAAAATGCTGTTAGCGTTCAACAACTACAGTTCCCAGAAGGCTTGGACACCCTTCTGTATTCAGCGCTGTCATGTCACCTCATGTAGCGCTGACAAAATGTGAACAACTGAATAAAGTATTATTTATACAACTCGGGAACACTCGCACAGTATTCCAGTACGATAATCCCCAGCAGCCCCAAAACAAATCGCTGTCAGACTTGTGTGTTTTTATCATTTGGAGCAGATCCTTAAGTTAAAGCTCATACAACCAAACTTTAGAGGGAAGAGAGCTTCTTTTAAATTAGACTAAACAGTCATATTAATGTCAAAATTGGATTTCATGAATCTTTCTTGACTTATCCCCAGTTTTTTTTGCCAAGGAGGACTTACTGGAGTTGTCAGAAAATTCAACTCAAACAAGATAAAATTGGATCCAAATATCTTTTAGTAGCTTACAGTCCGTGCAGTTTGATGTATACTCAGAGAATGACTGTTAATATCAAGGAATGCTGATGGGAATAATAGATGTTGTATCTTTAATAAACTGACTATTTTTTTTTGTGCTTAGTCTTCACAGAAGTGACAGAAAGAACCCCCCTAAGAAAACATTTTTTAATTAAATAGCCTGATGTTTACAGACATTTGTGTCTGTATGCAGGTTCCACTAAACATCCTTTGTGGTTTATGGAATCTGCAAAGATGTTCATAGAAGCAATTAAAGCTGCATCTGTCTTATCTATATCAAGCTCTGACTGATCAACTGTTTCTCCTGAGATCTGAATGATGATCCAGAGGACTGACATCAGGTTTTAATGAAACAGACGACTGCTTAAAAACAGTTGGAACTGGAAATTGGAATGTCTGATTAAAATGGCTGCAAGGTGGATCAGTGGTTAGCACCGTTGCCTCGCAGCAAGAAGGTTGACGGTTCGCGTCCCGGTGAGGACACCTGGGATCTTTCTGCGTGGAATCTCCATGTTCTCCTTGTGCAGTTCTCTGGCTTCCTCCCACACAGTCTAAAAACATATTGAGGCTAATTGGTGATTCTAAATTGTCCATAGGTGTGAATGTGAGTGTGCTTGGTTGTCTGTCTCTAAGTGTAGCCCTGTGATAGACTGGTGACCTGTCCAGGGTGTCCCCTGCCTTCGCCCAAAGTCAGCTGGGATAGGCTCTTGGGTCCTATGGTTCCAGTGGACCCCTGAAGACATCTACTTCACCCCTGCCAGCAGATTTTCTAGGTGATTATTAAAGTAATTATAAGATTAAAATAACAGTTCATCTTTTTTTGTCTAGATCTCTGTATATGTTTGACTTTACTACAGAAGCTGTCCATCGTTTACTGTCACTGAAGCCAACGGCTGGATTAAAGCTCTAGCATTTTAACACTTGATGTGATGTTTATTATCAACAGAAACTCATCATCCCATCATTGGATTCCATAATCAGGGAAACTTGCCAGTAAAGAACAGAACGTAAACCGCTAAATGGAGGCCGTTTGTCTTTGGTAGCCATTACAAGCCCCTGCTCACTCTTCTTTCTTTGTTAATGGGGAATATTAATTTCCTGTATTCCATCTTTACTGCATTAATAATTGATGATTAAATATGGCTAGGAGCGTCTCAGACTCGTCGCCAGCCAGGCTCCGTCTCAGTCTTTGTCTGTCTACAGGTTTATATTCTGTCTGCCAAAAAGAGTTTTCATTGTGTCTTTCATTTGATCAGTCTATGTCTTCTTTTTTCTTCTCTCCTTACTCTATATATCAGTCTGTCTGTTTCCCTCTTTAAATGATTCTCTGTCAGTGTTTAACTTTCCTCTCGCCTCTCCGTCCTTCTGTCTCAAGCACTGGTTCGGTCTGATTGCTGCCAACCAGACTTACTTTCACTTGTTCCCATGAGTGACAAGGCAACAATCCAGCCAGAAACTCCAACACTGGGAGTCGTCAACCCTGCAACAGTTGTTTAAACACGTGTGATATCCAGCAGCCAGCTGTGGGCGGATTGAACCAATGAGAGCTCTGCAAGTGAAGCTAAACTATTTGTGTATGTTTCTTATTTGGGTTTCTTTCTGCTTGTATCCATTGTAATCATCATTTTCACACAAACTATTACTTATGTGTTTTGTTATCCTGTCTCATGCCTCATTTACACCCATTTGGAAGTGTCTGGTATGCTCATAAAATCCACATGTCATTTAACCCTCTGAACCCCAAAACCAGCCTGTGGGTTTGAAAGGCATGTTCTGTTTAAAAGAATCACCAGAATTACACCATTTATCAGAGCCTAAAACTGTGAGAACAGTTGGATCTTCAATTTCCTGACGGCCTGTGAAGTACTCATCTGTTACTTGCTGCTCGATTGGGAAACTAGAAACCAAATCTAAGCTTAAAATCAAACTATTTCACCAAAATTATCATAATATAACAGTAATCTATAATTACAAACTCTCCAAAAATAAACCATTTGTTATTAGTTGTGCACTCTTTTATGCATTCAGGAACCTTCTGGCTGAACTGAGCTGAACTATAAATGACCCAACACAAAGACACAGATGAATCATATTTATGAACTATAAGAAAGTTTAGCTAATGTTGCTCCCTCAAGCGTGCGGATTATCGCTGTCTCATTTTTCCTGCCGCTTCATTGAAGTTGGGAGAGCAACTCAACAGCGTACTTCCACAGACCACACAGTGATAGTCACGGTTGGGAGTAGTAAATATTATGTATTTGTCTTGGAGAGACGCATGCGTTTACACCTGTTATACATCTGGCTGCAATCCCTCTTGGACGTATTTACACAGCTTTTTGATATCTGAGAAGGCCAAGATGAATTACGTATAAGAGGGAGGTCTTAACCATCTCAAAGGTCACCATTGTTTTCTATCTGTGATTTAGTGCCGACAGAAAATGTAGAGTAAACTACACGAAAGCTGTAAGAGTTGTATCCAGGGCGACTTAGTCTGGAACATCTACTGTGCCAACAGTTGTCTAGTCTGCACACGTCCTCCGCTCCAATCAAAACTAAAGCTACTGCGAGGTAGCGTTTCACCGGTTACCTGACATTAATGTACACACTCAAACTAATACATCCATACAAACAGTGCAGAAAAAGTCTGCAGGTGCCCACATGTGGAGTAGTAAAACAAAACACGTGCACACTCGCATTCAGCTGTGCACGGCTGTGAACTTCCACCTAAAGTGATGCGAAAACATTCACACACAGCTCCATAGAGAGCAGCCGCCCGCATCTTTGGAAGCGGAGCGGAGAAAATGCAGGGCTGGTTTTTTCCACATCAGAGTTTCCCCACAGCAAAGCACCATGGGAAACACAATGGCTCTGAAACAGGGTGCTTACCTTCGCAAGGAGACCCTCGCGAGTCACATTCTTCTGGAAACTTTACAATAGTAGAGCAAAAAAAAAAAAAAAATCCACTTATTTGTGTCACACTTGATACGTTTCCAACCAGTTCTGAAAATGCGATTAAATTTGTAGTTTGTTTCCATGTAAACTGTCGACACTGTTTTTTGATTTTCAAAAACCGTCATGCCGATAAAGCCTCACTTAATTGAACTGAGAGAGAAAGAGAGAGGGACCACTTTAGCCTCTAAGCCACAGGGGGACCCAGTTGAATGTTATGCAACTGAGCCATGCCAACACACACACACACACACACACACACACACACACACACACAGGGCCAGCTGTCCCTGATTCCAGCAGTGAAAACTATCTCTGTGTCTATTTGTCTATCTCTGCTTCCCTGTCTTTCCATCCCTTCCTCTCTCTGTCACTATCTCTCAATCTAACTCAATCTCACTCAATCTCCTTCTGTCATTTTGTCAACTCCACTGCACTCTGCAACCAAAAGTATGTGGACTCTGTCTGTTCTTCACGTTTTTCACCCCCTTAGTTCTAATGATGGCAAAAAAAAAACAACAACTCAACGTTCTTTTACACAACAGCCTCAAAACGACAAGCGTGTCCACATCCCTGTTTGACATGAAGAAACACAAATGGCCTGCAGCCCGTCCAAACACCTGTGAGCCAGACCTTATCACATAACATCAGTGTTAATGCTTGGGAGCGCCTCCCTGCAGCCGGGCTCTAACATCGAGCAGAAAGTCTGAAAGCAGAAGAATGTAGCATCACACTAATGTCTGTGGTTTCAGAATATGATCAGGTGCATACTTTTGACCATGCATCTCTTTGCCTGACCTCCCTTCTCCTTCTTCTCTCATCTTCTCACCCCCACCTTCTCTCTCCCCTCCATCATTTCACACCCGTCTGTCTCTCTCTCACCATGTCACTCTGCAGGGTCTCATGTTGCCGGTGGCACCTGTCGCCCCCTGGGGGTGATACAATGCGCGCGCACAAACACACACGCGCGCATACGGCTCAACTTACTTGCAAAGTCGGTGTTCATTATTAGAAGTCTAGTAATGTGCATAGGGGGCTTCCCAAGCATAACAAGGGCAACAGACACACACACACAGAAACACACCCGCATGCCAGCAACCTTCCCAGCAGGCCCCGAGGAAGCCTAAACACAAACCTTCAAGTTCACCCTCATTAAAGAGGCTGCTGCCTGGCTCTCCAACACACTCAGCAGTGGTCAGCGGCTCAGGTAGAGCAGCTGACGTCAGCTCTTAAAGGTTACCATAAACTTCCCTCGGTGGAAAACACAGCAGATTACAACAAAAAAAAAACACAGTGTTTACCCCAAACTTCTGTTCATTAAAGTTAACGAGTCAAACCTCAAAACACAGAGGTTACCCCTGGCTTTAATTACACAGAGTCAACACAAACCCACACACCTTCCTCCTGCAGCACAGAGGTAACACCTGTGACATAATACAGGCATCATAGGACGTAAAGAGAGTGAATTAAGACGACAAGGATGAAGAGAGACAAACAACAAGCGTATTTTTCACCCAGTGCTCTCAAAAACCTGTTCTTGTTGTTGTGTACTTGTACATTTGGTAAAACGGGCCTTGTTTTTCAAATGAAAGCTGAAACCCATTAGCTTCTGTAACTCTGAACATGATTACCTACTTTCAAGATAAATGTTCCTGTCGCTCTCTGTCTATATTTAAACATAATGTGGTGAAGATAACATGGTGGGCAGTTTATTTGAAATTACCCAATATTTCAATGAAGAAGCAAGACTTTTCCAGGCATTTATCAACATATCTTATGAGCATCGGCCATCGGCATGCTGTCAGAGTCTCCTGGGAGCTCTAGCTGTGTGGTGCACATCTTGTTCAGGACGCCGAAACTTGACGTGATTATAGTGATTATAGTAATAGTGACACAAACCGTTTCTTTAGAGGGTAACAGCCTGTATTTTTCTTCTAGTGCGCCAAATGTAAGTTATTTTGCATTTGTGTTTGAGGGGAGTTACTGATTCTTTAAAAAATTATATAAATTTGGTACATTTGTGGCTTATTTTCAAAGAGTTAAATCTTTATAAGAACCACTGGGTTAAAAAAAAACACTGAAAACAGACAATTTTATCCTTTATGAGATGAAAGTAGCCCATGAATTGTAACACTTAAAGGCCTTGTTCACCTTGTTGATGTCTTTCTATGGTGTCTTTGTATGCTGTTCACCAAAACAAAGATTCAAACTTTCTATATACAAATCCAAAGGAACAAATCCTGGGACTTCCTGTGTCATCACTCTTCTTTAGAATCACTTCATGTACAACTGAGTCACTCCAATATTACAGCTTGTTATTGTGCATTGTAGAGTAGTTGCACAGCAGAGTCATAGGTGAGCTGGTGTGCTTGAGCTGCAGCAAGTAGCGGAAGGGTTTGTGAAGAAAGAAGTAGGGACTGCATAAATCTGTACGTTTTAGAGGAAGAAACATTACAGAGTTGAATCTAAGTTATTTTAGGGCAGGAAGGAACTTTTATCTTTTAATTCTTTAGGGGTTTATTAGACTTCAACACTTGTGTTTTGTGAAGTTTTTAGTTAATTTTGAGGATCTGATCTGGCACAGAGTCCAAAGTCTACAAGACTGGAATTCATTTCCGCCCAACTTTCACAGCTTTGTTTAAACGCTGGTAACTTCACCAACTGTCTTTTTAAACTGTTACATGTCCATATCTTAAATCTGGTTTGCCAAAAAATGGCCCAAAGTTGGCCCAAATGCTTCTGTATGCAGTGATTCCCAGTCCAAATCTGTCTCAGTCTGTAGAACCCTGAAAACCAAGCCAACCTGGCAGGCACACACAGGCCAGAGCAGGCTCCTATTTGGTGCCTTTTTCAAAAACTTATTTAGAAAAGCCTGCGTCCGTTTTGGTTGAACCTTAGTGACAGCCATGTGTCCGTTTATCTGTTTGTATTTCTGTCTGTCTGTTGGGCTGTTTGTCTCTTTGTGTGTCGTCCAGTCCAGGCTTGCCCCTCAACCCTAAAATTATTCGGGGATGTCCCCGCGGACGCTTCAGCTATGTGGCTGTATAACTGAAGCCACTTTGGTCCCAGAGACATCAGGGGTATCCAGTTTAGTGTAACACAAGCAAAGTATGCCAGGGTGGACACACACTCACATGAAAGGTCCATGATAAATAGCAGCGTGTCAGGGCTACGAGGGCAGAGCTGTCAGTCACGGCTGACTGAGTCAAACTAACCCACCGGCCTAAATCTGCTGGTCACTTTTACAGCTTCACCAGCCAACAACATGTTGAGAAGAACTGGGCTCCAAATGACGGCTGGCATCTGTTGAGCTACAAAAATTTGAGTGTTGATATGGCAAAAAAATAAATTAATTAAAAAAAATCATAATCTCTGTTTTGAATAAAAAGCTCCTCAAAGATGAAATACATTTCTGAAACGATTACTCCACCTACCAGTTAATTTCAGTCTCATTTGAGTAAAGTCTTTCAACATAGTGCCAATTCCCTGATGCTTTTTACAGCCAATTTCCAGAGTGAAAACTGCTTTTATCCATTTTACAGATGATGTGGGTGTCATTTGTGCTTATTCACCCATGTGTTTAAGACGGCAGAGTTTCATTATCAACCTGTGAAAAAAGGGGGGGTGGTGAGCTGGCGTGGAAATGTAGGAGGAAGATTTTTGTTCATTTATTCTGTCTTGAGATCCATTGAGATGAGGGAAGGAGGTCAGATTTATCACAAGCACTACAACTTGGAAGGAGCGATTACATAATATTAATGCAATGAAATCTTTGTTTGAAATTCATGGTTTAAATGAATTGTTCAAAATTTGGCAAAGTACAATTATTGTTTTTCATGCCAACACCTAGCTTGGCTATTTCCAAAGTGAGATGAATACGGCTGCCAGCACCCGTGATGCTAATTAATTGGTTTGGTAGAATTACACCTGCACAGAGACCTATTGTACTAAACGTGCTCCTAACCCACCATATCTGGCAACCCATGCTGTGACCACAGATGCTGCAAACAAATGATAAACGAAATGTTGATGTAGGAACTTAAAGTCCTCGTTCAGTACTTATGCAGCTAAACAGCAATCTCATTCATGCTTTGAAATTAACATTTTTCTGTGACATAGTGGCTTCCAATTTTTTTTTTTTTTTAAGTCAGGAGATGGAGGCCTCAGACTGCAACAGGACTGACTAGGGTTTCCATCCTATGGTATTCGTATGATTTATGGTAAATCATTCGTTTTTCACTCACTGTTTGGTTACTATTATCCATAAAAAACAACTTGGGTAAGTTTAGGAGACAAGCACAGTTTAGATTAAAACATGACCCTGTGAGGAGCTGAATTACATCTAATATATGATTAGTTGACGGTAGACACAATCGACTAAAAGTTATACTGATTCAAAATGTGCTAGTAATATCACAAACAAACAGATCTGAAAGAATACACACTTCTCTCAGGCTAGTGCAGTCTTGATGCTAAATGAGGCTGATTACAGTCTACAGTCACTGATTTAACAACCAAAAACTTTGTCAGTGCGCCGCATCTTTGAGTATTGGTCGACTGGTGGAAATGCTCAGCCATTGTGCTGATTACTTATTTTGGTCATGATGTGTCTTCTAGCATATGAAAAACACCACATGGACAAGTTAACAAGATAAAAACCTTGGTTTCACCAAGGGGCATGTTTAATTCTAATACGTGTATTTGACAACATGTTGCACTGTTTAGGCATCCAGGATTGGATTTATGAAGCTACTGTAAAACAAGAACTAACTGAGTTTCTGCAAGCAAATACATCCAGATTTGCAACCCAATTCAAGGTTGACATTTATAGAACGGTTTGTATTTAGGACAATTTGACTGAAATTCTTCCTGTAAATCACTTTCACTAAAAAAAAAAACAAAAGAAGAAGAAGAAGAAGGATCATGACAGTAAATGCATTTTAATGAGTCTGAAGCACAGAGGAATTTATTGTGATGATTTTGACAAAGACGCTCACTAATGAACTTACAAATACCTTTACATTTAAAGATACTGAAAATGTTAAGCTCTATGTACGTACTGAGGGGAGAAAATCCACCACAGTAACTCGTAAAAATCAGCAAATGACCTACCATCTATGCAAAGCTTAGTTTGGAAATCAGGCATGCAAAGGCATATCTCCAGCTCTGATAAAATCTAAAATGGAAAAGTAATGATAGCACTTCCAGTTAATTGGGTACGTTAAGTCCTTCTTCAACAAAACTGATGCTTTTACAGATTCAAACGGGATGTGGTGAAATGTACTTTACCGGGCAACCCTAACTTTCTTTTCCCCCCGGAGCTGTCAGGAGGAGACGCTGCCAGGCTGGCTCTGTGTGTGCTCGTGTCAGTCAGTCAGCCAGCGGTTCGTTAACTAATTAGTGAGCTCGTTTATCTCATTAGGCTCTGATTGATCTGCCAGCTGATGGACTGGCAACTGAGCGCCCTGTGTGTGTCTGTTGTACGTCAGACGGAGTGAGCTAATCGATATTAACAACACAGGGAAGAGTTTAAGTGTTACGCAACCTCATTATCTGGCAGCGACTGCACGGGGGGTGGAGTGTGGGGGGGGAGGATTCCTGCGTTACACCAATGTCACCAGAAGGGCAGCCTTCCTGTTAGCGGCAGGAAATTAGCTCAGATAGCACGGCTAGCTGGCGGCCGGATGGTATCTGATGGCCTGACTCACATAGGCACAAGATAGTGTGTTTCTATACATGTACCAGTGGAGGAGAGAAGGAATACAATACACTCCATTCATTCTGGTCAATAATGATAATATTAATTAGTGGTAAAACATCTGGTCATCTAATCAGCTGGATGGTAAATATAAAAATTCAGCATCTTTTATGCAAAAAAAATAAATAAATAAAAGTACTTTCTGGTTTCAGCTTCTCACAACTTACTGCTTTTCTCTGCTTTATATTACTGTTAATTGCATGTCCTTGGGTTTTGGAACGCTGCTCAGGAAAAACAAGCAATTTGAAGACATTCTTGATTCTTGGCTCTTGATTTTTGTTTTTCTTTGTTGAGAGGTTAGATGTTTTGTAATAACTTGATTTTTTTTTTTGGTTTTGTGTTTTTTTTTTTTTCCATTTCAGCTGATTCTTTTTGGCGACCTCACTGTGACTTACTTCCTCCAAGAAATTAAAGAAGGAAAAAACAAACAAATAAAGTAGCACCAGTCAGATGACGAGTCACCGTCTACTTCCCGTCAAACGCAAATCAAAACAGGTTGTTTACCACCAAAGCAGTGGTCCTGGATCCGGAAAACTTGAGGCATGTCGGGAATGCTTTGTTAAGGTAGTGTGGGAATGTGTGGGGTTATTTTATTCCAGCTTTTATTTCTCTGAGGGGGAATTCCACACATGCCCACCTGGGAGCTGCCCAGTGTAACCACAGCGCTGCCCTACGGGGACCTGAGAGCTCTTTGGGGGCTGAATGGGAAATGAACCAGGGACCTAAGAATGCCACGCCTTCTTCTCAGGGCTGTAAACTGCAAATTAAGCCAAATGAAGGAAGTTAAAGTAGATTTGTCCGTCTATTCTACACAGTGTTGTTAATGGATAATCATCTAAATAGTGACCCTACTCTCTACATTATTATCTGTATTGACCTATCACACATATATTGTACTGGCATGAGTGTTAGTCAGCAGAACAGTTGGTTTCAACACTTCCAACACTGTCTGCAGTACATGTAGCAGAGTATCCATCACAGCTGAGCAGACGTTGATGTTCAACTTGTGTGTGTCCACCGGATCAATAATTATGACTGTCTGAAGTGCACATGATAAACAGATACAGTAAATTAGTATACAAGCATATATTAAGCATCTTACATCAATAAAAAAACTGCATCGATAAATTCCTATGCTGTTCCCTTTCCTCAGTCCTCTTAAATCAGATAATTCCCACAAGACTTGAAGGCAGCATAAGACAATTTGTTGAGGACACAAACATTGTAAAAAAGAGGTGAAAAGGGCATTCAACTAATTTTACAAATGCAGTTTAACGTCCCAGTGACTACTACGCATTCCTGAATTGCATTATGGGAAATGTAGGATCTCATGTTTTAGAGGCTCGACCTTAACTTCAGAAGAACCTCTTGCAAGTCAGACAACTTTGCAAAATTACTCAAACGACCCTTTAATAAGGTTGATCTGAGCAGTAACATAAAGCATCATAGCCAGGACTAAAGCGATAGCACTGTGGCTTCCCGTAGATGTGTGTGATATTAATGTAATGCAATGACCCACAAACAGTTCCTTGATGGCAAAGCAGCTGTTACTCTGCAATTCAGCAAAAAGTTGAGCTTCGTTGACCGTCACATCTAATGAGTAGTCTGGAGTCCTTCCTATTGCGTGTGCTCCATTATGTGACTGTACCCTGAGTGTACAGCCACTAGGGGCACTTGTGATGAAGTGCATTGATGAGGTGATTCCAGGTAAGAGCCATTAACCTTCATTGATTCCTCTTATTAAATTTAGATCGATCAGAGAGGAGGACATGGGGATTAAAGAGAACACACAAGTTTTAAACTCCACTCTGGTTGAAAAAATAGGAGTGCAGCTTAGCAGCACGCTGATAGTTCAGTCGTTTGTGTTTTAGATCCATTATGCGTACACGCACACACATACACACACTTCTGACTGCCCGTTCACCTTTAGCTTTCCCTCTGACGTAACAGTTCAGGGAGGGCAAGGGGAGGCCAAATTGCTCAAATCTGGCTTTTCTCCTCTACACACACACACCTCGCAGCTTTCTGCATCGCCGTTGCACTATTCAGCATCAAATATGCATCAAATTATATAAGAGAGACTCTTATGTAACAGACTCTATCCCCTTCACTACCCTGTGTGTGTGTGTGTGTGTGTGTGTGTGTG
>NW_007579653.1:0-64188 GCF_000690725.1 Stegastes partitus | reverse complement strand
GTTTTCCAACAGTCTTCTTCTGTTTTCATCATTTGTATGTCCAGGGAAAGTTCTCATCCACCTGACTGCTTTCCAGTAACACCCCCTACCTACTCTTCCCAGTCCTGGTCCAGGGCCAACCTGCTTCTCTAAACTCTTTTGACAAATTCTGCTCTTTCATTGTGAGCACATGTCATCCGAAGGGATTGTTCTGTATGTCTCCAAGTTCTGCTCTCCCTAAAGTACGACGCTGAAGACTATAGCTGAAACTACACAGAAAGACTGCTTCCATCGGGGCGCCGCAATAGCGCACCTGGTTGAGCTGGCGTCCCGTGTACAGGGGCTGAAGTCCCAGATGTAGTGGTTGTGAGTTTGAGACCCTTTGCTGCAAGTCCTTCCCCCACTCTTCTCCCCCACTTTCCTGTCTCTCTCTACACTGTACGATCAAATAAAGGCAAAAAGGCCAAAAATATAACTTAAAAAAAAGACTGTTTCCATCAACTTGCATAGATGTTCTCAGTGTTGAAACCTCACAGCTGAGTAATTCTGATCTATGGGGGTATTATTGCAACAATATTACTTTCTTATACATGTGTAAAGTTGTGAATGTTTAAAATTGCAGCCTCATTTATTAATATGTAAAGACATTTGCAAATGCACATTTACATTTGCAGTGTCCTGAGATTTATAAATGTGCAAATGCAAACATATATATTTAGTTTGCCACTGTTTGCACTGCTGAAAAGTTAATAACAGACCCAGAATTTCAAGACAGTGCAGAGCTTCAGCTGTGCAAACTGCACTTTCCCATAAAGATCAATTGACTTGATCAAAAGCTCCACAGCAGTCACTAAATGGATTTATTAGTCTGTCTCTGGCTTCCAAAATCAAGAATTAACTTTCAGCTTGGACAAGAAGTCCATCTACAAACTACATCTGCTCATGGATGTCATGTGATATGTCCAAAAGCTCCAGAACGACCACTAAATGCACCTTGGGGTGAGACTGTTAGGATAAATGAAGTGTGTAGTACTCCAGCTTTGTCCTTGAAATAATATCTGTATCTGAGACACAGGACTATTTTGTAACATCATTCTACATGTGTGTGCTGAAGTGGTTTGTTGCTGCTGAAGTTAAATACATGAGGATTTCAAAAGTTTAGTCCCATCACTCCCCAAAGTCAACCTCACAGGTAGGAGAGCTTTCTTGTCGGAGTCCTTCAGCTCAGATCATTAGTCTCAAGCGTCCTTCACTTTAATATACACACTAGCTGCCTAAAAAAGCAGCACCCCCACAGACAGAAACATAACACATACAGCATAGCAATCTGCCACCACATACTGTAGCAGCCTCTCTGCCCGGAGTTGGAATCCACAGCTCTGACATTTCTGCCCGCCGCAAACCAACTGGAAACCTTTAACGGCCTGAGGTCGGAGTGAGAGAGAGATGGAGATAAATTACAGTGTTTGGTTTGGTGAGGAAAGCTGGGAGTGTGAGCGGGTTCATGTGCAGCAAGTCTGTATATATATATATATATTTGTATCTACATGTATAAATATGTATTCATGCACACATGTGTTCCCATAGAAAGAACATGCATGTGAATGTGCTGCATTCGCTTCATGTGCATGAGTTTTTAGGTGCTTGTGAGCGTGTTTGTGTGAAACACTCTGATCCAAGTTAAGATCTAGTACAATATCCTAAACTTTCTATCAAGTTCTGCAACCTGCCAATGTCCGCTCTGGGGAATTGTCTGAATAAAAATCCATCCTGGAGTAACAATTGAAGCAGCAAAATAAGGACCCAAAACTGTCAAAACTAGCCGCGAACACACAAGAGCACAGAAAAAAGTTTTGAAACTACACAATGCCAGAGAAAAAAATAGATTATACTTAAACAGATACAGCCGAGGACAAAAAAAGCTGCGTCTGGTTGCGTTGCTGTTCTAACAGACATGTAACTGTCATTACAGGACTTCCAGGGTTATTGCACCACTGTACATACAACACACACCCAATCTATGCAATCTCAACACAGCACCTTCCCACATCATTGTTTCTTTGTCTTCTACTATATAAAATAACATGTTAGAACTCTACACCATCATTACACAGAGTATGCCAGGATGTATTTGAAGGTAGTGCATGGTCTGGGATTTAATTTGGCTTCACTATTCTTACATTTCAGTGTATAACATAACATTTTAGTTCATTGTTTACAGGTTTGTGTTGTATTTTTCTTACTATACCACCTGACTGCAGTTTGTCAAATAGTCTATTTAGAATTACATGGTGTGTGAGTTGCATGCGAGTAATAAATTGGTCCTTTTTTTGTCTGTATGGAGCTGTTTTATCTTACCTAACATGCTTAAGTAGGGACATTATAATGCAAAGGCCCCTTAAAGGTTCTAAATGCAGATAATTCACGAATCTACCTGTCAGTGTGTTGCACATTAGCACAGCTTCTAGTACACTTCTGTCCACAAAAAAGTGGCTTTTCTGAAATGAAATGCCTTAAGATGACTCATAACTCCTAATACTTCCCCGTAACGTGCTTTACTTTCATGCCAACAATCACAGATTTTGAAGGAACATCACCATATTTACATTTTTTTGAAAAACGAGACTCATCTGAATATATTTGCATAGATATTTCTGGCCCTCAGCTGAACGTCTCTGTGTTTAATATCCAGTGGGAATTAGATAGATGGAGGACAAAATTTACTGATGACATTAAGGCAGTCTAACGTGAAATCACACACGCACACACACATTGGCGCACACACAGACGTCTGACAGCTGCTTCTGATCCTCCTATGTAGTTTAAGTTAACAGAGAGGTCTAATATCACCGAGTTGTCAGCCAAATCCTGTCACCGACACCGCTTGTGCGCGCGTTTGTGCGTCTGAGTGTGGAAAACACATTAGGTAGAGATACTTTCAAAACAAACAGTGAAAAATATCTAAGTGTCTTTTAATTTCGCCTCATGGCTCGTCAGTTTAAAGACTGAAAGTGAGGAGAGAGCCGGAGAGAGACCGTACCACTGACAGCCGAGAAGAAAGAGGAGGATCTGTTTTGAATTTTTGGGTTTCTTTTGGCGCATTAGGATGAAAGAGGAGAGGAGGAGAAGGAAGAGAGGAGACAAGGGAGGAAAAGGGAGTGTGAGCAGATAGGAAAGAAGGAGAAGAAGAGAGGCGAGGACTTGAAAGGGAAAGAAGGGATGAGGGAAGTGCAGATGGAGAGATGAAGAAAATGATGAAGGGAGAAAAAAACTGAAATAGAATGAGGAGAAGCATAGTAGTAAGAGAAGGGGGACAAAAAGGGGAGGAGAGGCAGCCAGAAAAGAAAGGAAAACAAGAGGAAGAAGAGATGAAAAAGTTGAGACAGAGGCAAGGGGACAGAAGATGGAAAAGGAGGAGGAAAGGGAGGAGGAGAAAAAGGGAGGAAAAGGGACCAAAATGAGAAAGTAGATGTGTTGTTAAAGGAGAGGGGATATCATGAAGAGAGAAGAAGAGCAAATAAGATGGAAAAAAAAACTGGAGGGAAGGAAAGAAAGAAAGAAGAGAGTAAAAGGGGGAGAAAGAAGGGAAATTAGAAGGGGAGAAAAGGGTTAAAATGGAGAAGAAAACAAAGTAGTTCTGAAGAAAACTCGAAAGACCAGGAAGAAGGGGAGGACAAGAAAAGGAGAAAGAAGAAGCAATGAGACGGGTAAACGAGGAGGAGTAAGGGAGAGGAAACGAGAGGCGCAAAGCAAAGAGACACAGAAAGGTAGGAATGTGAAGAAGTAAGAAAAGAGGAGGGAAGAAGCAACAAGAAAAAGCAAAGAGAGCAAAGGAGGGATGGGAGAGGAAAGAGGAAAGAGGAGCACATCAGAGAGGGGGAGACCAACGGGGGAGAAACGAGTCGAGACAGGATGAGAACAGAGGAGAAGAAGAGAGGAAAAAGGGGGATGAAAGAGAGGGGAGGCTTGAATCCAGGGACAGATAGACAGAGCTTTGAAGAGGAGGAGGAGGAGGAGGAGGAGAGAGGAGGAGGATCAGAGCGAGTGAAGGATGAAACAGGAGGCGAACGGACGGAGCGGTTGAAAGAAGGGAGAGCGTGGACGGAGGGATGGAGGGAGAGAGGCACTCAGAGCCATGAAAGGAGCGAGGGAGTCGGAGAGAGAAAGAAGAGAAAGAAGAGAAAACTCTTCTGGGTTACACATTTTAACAAATATGTGATGCTGTAGTTTTGTTGTCAGTAAATATACAAGTGAAGATAATGCTCACTTCACACATGTTCACTCCTGACACATGTCACCGAAGAAAAAAATCAGTTTTGCAAATGGAAAAATGTATGTTTGAAAATAAATGTCTCTATTTGGACATGGAACTGTTTGTGAAAGAGGATAAGTTTCAAAGGCCGACAGACAAAAGCACAATCCAGGAGTCTGCGGGAAAGCGGAGAACTCTGCGCTACATTGGTGGTAATTGGCTGTGACAGGTTTTGCAGAAATATATGCAAAATATTCAGATTTTTCTTTTCACTTAAACCTTAAATGCAAGTAGGAAAAGCCAAACATGACCCAACTGGAAGTATACTGTAACAATAATGAGTAGTGTGCAAACGAGAGGGAGCATTTCAGAAGCTCTTGTCAAGCCTAAGTTGACACTGATTTATCGAATCGGTTCGAATTCATTTGTCAAAACGTCCATTTTAACTTTTCAAATAACTCCACTGATCGACTGCTGCGGAGCGCCGATACAGAACTAGTGTTCCTCGCTATGTTGTGCATGTCTAATTTACATTGACAATGCCCAGTTTTGATTGTTGTCTTGGTAACAACATATCTATACAAAGATAAAACTGGTTATTTACAATGTACATTACCATTGCCATTATTTGTAAATGACTATAAATGACAGAATTTCAGCAATATTAGAGATATCCTGAGTTCAAAGGAGTCAGAGTGCTACAATTTTCTGGTTTTTGTTAGAGCATATTAAGGTTTTTCAAAACCAAAATGTGGTTTTATGAAGGTTTTAAACCAATTTATCAAACTTTGTAAAGCACCTTTCATACAGTTCAGTGTAAAGATTGACCGACTGTCCATCTGGTCGACTATCTGATCCACTATTTCACATTTTCCCAATTATCTGTATTGTTGTAGTTTTTTCACCAGTTCCCCATAAAATAAATGATTTATAAATTTAATACTGTGCTACCACTGATAATAATGCACTTGTCAATGTTTTGTGAACCTTTTAGTACTTTTTGACACATTGTTGCCGCCATAGGAGCCAACTGTAACTGAATCAAGCTGACAATATTCTGCAAAGTTATAATCTTGTGTGAATGGTTTATAGTTGGATAAAATAAATAAATAACTTTGTGTCTCCAAGACAAATCCCTTTGATTTTAGTTTGACCATGATGGAAGTTTATCCAGTTGGGGTTTCAGAGGGTTTTAAGAGATAAAAAAAAGGGGGGTTAGGGTTTTTTTGTGCACCAAAAGAGAAGCATTTAATCCGTTTACTGGAGTTAAAATGTGATGAGAAATATTTGACAAAAGACTACATATACATCTTTTTATTTCCCATGGCCTTGCTTGTTGGCGCCTCACTGTAAGCTGTAAGAACGGGACAGGCGGTTGCAGACTTGTTATTTGAACACTCATCCAGGTATTATATGTGTAACATGCTGTACATTTCTTCAGACTTAAACACTTCTGAGTGCAAAGAAGACAGACATCAGAAAAACTGAACTGTTTTCAGGTCGTGCCAGATTTACTTCCCTTCTTTGAAGCACTAATTCTTAGCCTGCTAGGCCGCTCTGAGCGCTAACCGTCGTTAGCATGTGCTAATCCCCCGTCGCTTGACGGACGGGAGGCACGAGGTGCTAGCCAGCTGTGCTAGCTTTTAAGCTTTAATACTCTGAGAGTGAGTGAGCTAGCGTGGAGCTAATCAGTCTTAATGCCATGCATATGGAGTTAGCTCCAGAGATGGCTAGCTGCTGTAGCAGCGGCTAATCCTAGCGGCTACAGGAACACGCTCAATCCCCCCCTTTCACTAAATATGTCAATTTTAGAAACTGCAGCATGAGATTAAGATTAGAGGACGAGAATAAAAATAGTGCAGAGAAGAGAAATGAGGTATGTTGTTTGGGAGGGACGCGCATGTACTTTTTGAGGACAGCTTTTGTTCATACTGAGGCTCAATGTGATAATTGTCGTTGAAAAAAAGCACTGAGATGAATGTAATATAGTTGCATGTAGAAAACGACATAAAGCAGTGGAAGACAAAGATGTAAAAGAAGGAAACACTTTCTATTCTGTGATTTCTGGGATTCACAATCTCCCAGGATCTGACGTGAACACTCAACATAGACAATCATCAGAAAGATAAGATAAGATAAGATAAGATAAGATAAGATATGCCTTTATTTATCTCACAAGGAGAAAGGCCCAGCAGGCAACATCACTTTATTGTAGGGTTTTAGGATAAAAAAAAGCAACAACAAGAAAATCAAATCTATTGATTTAGATGAGCTATTATGATGACAAATGTTGGTAATTACATCAATTTAATATTATGTGTAATTTAAACTCAAATTTCAGCGTTAGTCGATATGCAACTAAATTAAAGCTGAGGTAACTTAATGAAATTGCCATGATAACTTAATCCTGTTTCACCTTGAGTTGTTGTTTGAACATCATTTTATTAGAAGTGTACGTCACTCAAAAAAAAAAAAAAAAACTGACACAAACTGTAATAGTTCAACCTGCACCAGGAGTTGCTGATTCAATGAGTTACTGTTTGCTTTGGCCACCAAAACTGACAAAGACAGACTACAACAGCCAGTCAGGACTGCAGGATAAAGTCACTGGGGCCGACCTGCCTCCCATCCAGGACCTACATATGTCCTGAGAAAAATATCTTTATTAATCAATAAGTCAATAAAACAATCAACAGAAAAATAGACGTTAGTCTCAGGTTTACTGTTGGACACTCAATTTCCTCTTTTGAACCTGTTGCCTTGTTCAAATGCATGTGTGCTTTCTGTCTAAGAACTTTGAGAGCAAAGTCAAATTCCTTGCATGTGTTCACATACTCAGCCAATAGCTGATTCTGATCCTGAGAGAAGACATTTTAAGCATTTCCCAAACCTTGCCGTGTTGAAAAACAGCAAGTACCAGCTTGAGACACACAGCAGAGGCTCTGCGAGGACCGGAAATGATGTGATGCTTCTGTGGGCACAGAAATATCTCAGCGGCTCTTATCTTTAAGTGCATGTGTGCGCCTGTACAAGTGCTTCCTACTGAAGCACCTGCTGCTCTCTTTCTCTCCCTCAAAATCACAGCCTTCAGTCGGACCCCTCCTCCTCCTCCTCCTCCTTTCCCACTTCCCCCTGCTCCTCCTCCTTCCGTCCGTCACATGTTATAAGCCTGAGAGGCAGGGCGCTGACATGGGCCACGGTCTCTCTATCGCTCTCTGTTTCAGGCAGGAAGCCACCGAGTGGCACAGCAGAGGCGAGCCACCTGTTCCTCCCTGGCAGAGGAGATCATGGAGGGATGGAGGGGGTGATGAAAAGATGAAGGCAGAGGGGGAGACGGCAGGAGGAGGGAGCGAGGTGAAGAGGAAGGCGCGTTGATGGAGCAAAGGAGTGGATAAGGGAAGGAAGATGTAGCAGAGGTGGAAATGGGAGCAAAGACGGGAGTATGAGGGAAATAAATTTAGAACAATGTAAGAAAAGGAGGGAGGGGAAAACTGTGAAGTGAGGAAGGAAATGAGTGACACAAGGTAAAGTAAAGAGGGAGGAGGTGGATAAAAGGGTCGAAAGAGAAAAAAGAAAAAGAAGATATGAAAGAAAAACAACAGAGGAAACAATAAAGGAAAGGAGTGATGGTTGGATGTCAAATCAGGGAAAGAAAAGCGAAATGAGAAAAGGAGTGACGGGAGAAGAAAAAACTAAAAGAGAGATGAAGGGAGAAGCCAAAGAAAGAGAAAAGAGATGTTATGAGATGAAAAACTAAGCGATGAAAGAGGGAAGAAAGTGGACAATGGAGAAAGAAATGATGTAATAGAAGAAGGAATGAGGTAAAAGAGGAGACTGGGGACACATGAAGGGAGAGGTGGAGGGACAAGACAGAAAATAAGAGATAGCAGGATGAGACTGGAAGTGAGAAAAACGAGAAGATGAGAGAGAACGAACGCTGGGAACGAGAAAAAGACACGAGTGTAAAAGAGAGATTGCAGAGCGAAGGATGCTGAAAGCAGCAGGAGACGAGAAGTGGAGAAAGCGGGGGACGCCTAATTACAATCCCTCCTTTCCCTCTCTTGACCTTGTCTCCTCTCCATTCATCACTCCATCTCCACTCCCACAAACATCCTGTCTTTTTTTGTTCAAACGCTTCTTGTGCTGATGGTTTTTCTACGTCATTCTGCAGCCACAAGTGATGCTCTGACTTGCTCTGAAAATTGCCCCTAAAAGGGATGTCACTGCCAAAACACTCAAAGGTCACACTTGCAAATGAACATTCAATTCATGTTCCAACAGTGTTGTTTCCAAAACTCCTACATATTCGGACCGTAATGTTCGAACTGTTGAACATGTTGCTTTCAAAGTGTTGTGTGTAAATGCTTGATGCTGGCTGCTGTAGTAACAGCTTTGAAAAATCCCTCCTCCCATCATTCTTACAGTGTTATATTTTAACTTAAGTCTTGTTTTGACTTTTGCTTTCACTTACGGCTTTTCTACATTTGTGCGCCAAACTTGGTTAGGTGTAGGAAAGGATCAGGGTTTGGGGTAAGATGCACCCAGTCGCTGCGTTTATCACATTATCACATGCACTTATTCACTCAACCACAAGAGGCTGCCAATGTTATCAGGGTTAAGATTAGATTATTAATCATCAAAATGGATTAAAAAAGTGCCCACTGTGCTGAATAGAAGGTGGGAGATGTCCCCAGGGGCCTATATGTATGGGAATGATAGCCATTGCTAACATGCTATTTAATGGGCTGATGTCGTCTGAATCTTTCCTCTCCCATTAATCATGTGAGGAGCCTTCAGATTTATCTTCTGGATGTAAACCGGATATGTAGTTCAAACTAGTTCCACCTGCAGCAGCTCCAACCTGCTGCTGACACTCTGATTCACTAATAATAATCCAATGATGACATGTATAATCATACATCAGTCATAGGGATCAAAGCAGGAGTTTACTCTAATACCAAAACCACATTTTACTGCTAATACTTTTAAGATGGATTTTTCATGCAGGACTTTCATTTGAAATGTGGTATTTTGACATTGCTTTACTGACACTTGAATTTTCCTTACACCACTGTCCTAGCAGTCTGACTTACCAGATGTAGACTTCTGGTATGAGAGTGTCATGTTTGACATGCATTTTAAGTGGCTTTCTTCTCTGCTTCTGCTATCTGTGTGTTATTATTTTTACGGAAACAACCCCCTAGCAGCAACCGAAGTCTTAAAATGATTTTGCCAAGGATTTGAATCATGCAATATTTTAGACCTCCTTGATTCTTTTGGTGAATTCACTACCAAAACAGTTCCCCTGATACCTGCAGGGACACCATCGCCACATCCTGGGCTAACCCCCACCAAACATGATTGTTGGTTTAAAGAAATACAAATGAAATAATAATGAGGTGCTTTGGAGAAAGATGTGGTGTTACTCTTCCAGTGACACTGAACTTAGCACCACCAAAAAGTCAATACCATGATCTCCTGACTTTCTTTTCAAGGTTCATCATCAGGTCAAACTTTGAGTTTGTCCAATCGTCTTGACCAGATATTTACAATTCATTTTTTAATACCCAGATGTGAGAGGACGCTGGCGTTGTTTTTTCTTCTCCATTTGAACCTTAATATTAATTTTCTTTGCACCTCTGATTGGTTTTGCCTCGACCCAAACTTAGCTTCTAACATTCCAACCCCACAACTCCCTGTGGATTCTAAAGGTTGGTTACTCCGATTGCCGTACTACCTGCTTACTCACCTGTCGACACCTCTCTGCCGCGCCAGCCAGCTTCGTGTTGCTGCTCTACAAACTCCGACCTCCTGTTTATGAAAATAATCCTGTCTTCACTAACCCGGCTTCTCCACCGCTACTGGCTGCTCCTTCCCAGACGTCCTTCGCTGGCTCAGACGGACTTCACCCACTATAGCCATCATCCTGCAAGCTGCCAGCTACCAAGCGGCCAGAGATCCACGTTAGTGGCTAACGTTAGCAGTCAGACCTGCTGCGTTCTCTATCTGTCTACATCTTCACTCCTCACCAACCTTTCACATGCCATGCTCTGGGTCATCCTATAGTGCCTGTCATCCTGGTAGACAACTCTGTGGCTACCACTGAGCACCTCCAGGCTCAACGCTACACACTGCTCACAATTACAACTTTGACCAAACCCTCTCCTTTGACAATCATATCATATTGCCCGACTCCATCCATCCCTCTCCTCTTCAGATGCAGAAACCGTCAGTCATGCATTCATCACATGCAGACTGGGCAACTGCAACAGTCTTCTTTATGGAACATCATCTAAATCTCTCAAGAAACTTCAGTACATCCAGGTTTCTGCTGCCCACCTGCTCATACACTCCTACACCCGTGATCACATTACCCCCATCCTTCAGAACCGCCACTGGCTCCCCATCCCTCAGCGAACCCACTTCAAAATCCGCCTGATCCCCTACAAAGCTCTCCATGACCTGGCTACCCCCTACCTGACTGAACTCCCACCCGCACCGTCTGATCAGCAGACGCTAGCCTCCTGTCCACCCCCATCCGGACCAAATACCAAATACCAGTGTATTATTTGTATTATTACAAACTGATGGCTCTTTTCCATGTTCAGCATAAACTGACAAACCACAATCCTTCATAGTCACCTTCATTTACACCATTTAGAAAGTTTACACCTGCTTAACCGATATTCATGCAAACATTTAGCTCAAAGCACAAGAGCTGCTCGCACGACTCCAGCTTTGCTAGTACTGTTTGCTGCTAATACAGGTTTTGTAACTGTTTCAAAAGTGTCAAATCGTTGTCAGGAGAAGGAGGTAATGAATCAAACATCCATACAGTAAAGAGAACACACACTCAATACAAAGCACATACAAAGACACACACAGACACAAGCAATGGGCCCGACACATGCATAAGTTATTGCAACTCTACATGCAGAAATGCACCCACTGAACCACATAAGCGGAGGACAGACTATCTCACACTCACACATACTCACACAGAGCATGTACAGGAAGTGTGCAGGCTGCAGAAGCAACAAAGCCATCATTTGCATGACGAATGATGCGGAAGTGAAACCAAAGCTCTTTATTGTGCCGCACTGTACTCAGGCCCACCACTATACTCTCTCTCACACACACACACACACACACACACACACACACACATACACACACACGCTGCTTTTCATGTAATTTGAATGTACAAACAAAGACACCAGTGGACTTCTTGTTACCTGGAGGAAATGGGAACCAAACTAACTGCTGTTGTCTCGGCAATATTCATATCCCATAATGCTATTCAAATTCTGTCGCTCTGTTATCTCACTCATGACCCGAACACAGACAAGCGCACACACACACACACACACACTGGGAGGGAGGCCATTCATTCTGACACAGCTGTTCGTCAGGACACATGAACGACGCTCTGCCCTGTCTGTCTGTGTGTGTGTGTGTGTGTGCGTGTGTTTCTGAACATGTGTTTGTGTGTGTATATGAGTGCAAAGCTCGCTCTCCATGCGATGCTGTCAAGGGCACAGCTTGCATCCGTTGTACCAAGCTGTGGTCACCATGGCAACACAACATACACGTCTTCTTCCTTCACCTCCTGCCTTTTTTCTGCTTTCTTTATCAGAGCATACTATTTTGTAGGAGTGTGCGTGAATATGTATGAGTGTGTGTGTGTGTGTGTGTGTGTGTGTGTGTGTGTGTGATGTTTTAGTCACTTCCTGATCTGTTTCATCCAATGACTTAACAGAGACAAATACAAAGTTCTCATTGGTTCACTGTCCACCGCTGGTTTGGCATTTTTACTAGGACCCTTGTACGAACTCAGTGGTTACCATGGTACCCATGTCTCCGTTTGGATCTACAGCTCTTTTTTTAAAATTTCATCATGTTATTTCACCTCACTGGTGAGTTGTTGTTTTGTTTTTTTGTTTTTTTGAAGTGATGTGGTCCATATGATCAGTCAGTTGGGATCTCGTTGCCTCTTAGGTGTTAGATCATTTCTCTGTTTAGTCCCGTCTTCATGTTAAATGCTTTTGAATTTTTTGGTTGCTTATTTTCTTTAATTGTAATAATCCAGAGATGATTAAAGTCCAGACATTGGGGAATCGATGGCAATATGCATGAAAGTTACACCTTAATTAGACACTTTATATTGGTTTTTACTTTACATTTGTTTAATTCGCTTTTTCAAGCAAGGTGTGGAAGTTTCCATATTATTTTTTTGACTTAAACTACCAGTATGCCAGAAATTACTTCTCAAACAGGGCTTCCACTTTGGGCCCTGTTGGCATTCATTCTGATAGTACCAGCTGTGGGTTGCTTAGTGCCCCTATCTCTTACATAGTCCACTGTAGTTCGTGAAAGTTAATCCAATCATATTGCACAAACCTGAAGTTCCACAGCACTGTGTTGAGCCAAAAAAACTCATGACACAACCATAAAACGAAAGTTCACCATCTTGTTTTGCCTGTGACTCACACAACTCTACAGGGAACATGTGCTTCAGGTATCGCCCATGAAAAGTTACATTTCTTGTCAAATCCACTCCACAAGCAGTCCACATATGTTATGTGTTTAATCTAGCAAACCCATTAGACTGCTGAAGCACATGATGCCTCTAACTCTTCTACATCAATGGTGCTTCATCAGGATTTCCACCAGACATGACAATACTATTGATATTGTATGAATTCTTCTGTTCTTTCTTTCTATGTCTGACTTATCTGTCAGCTGCTAGATTTGCTCTACTGGAAATAAAAACAAGAAGAAAAACATGGAAAGAATCATGGATACACAGCATACATGATACCTGTTGATTTGCGCTGGTGCCCAACTATAAAACTGCAACATAAAATCCCCTGTGCATTAATAAGTGTTTTCCCAACAGACCACCATTACAGGAAACCTCAGACTGCAAACATTATTTTGATTATGGCTTGTTTGTCTGCTAAGTTCAATATTTGCAAAAACTTTCCCAGACAGAAAAGCGAGTTTTATGTGCAGCGAAAGAGACGCCAAGGCAGAGTGGAACAGGTCAGACAATACGGAAACAAAGCGGGGAAATAAAGAAAACTTTCAGACCCTGTGGGAGTCTGGTATTCAGTTGTCATAGCACATCCATGCAAAGAAGCCACAATGTCATTGTTTTGCGACTCAGTTTTCATCAACCTTTTTTCACAGGTTCACTTTATCAATACCACAAGCTTCTAAACAGCAGTCAAGTACCAAATGATTCAATATTTGGACTTTCTGCGACTTCCACTCAGTTTGCTGGAGCAGAAATTCAAAATACCTGGATGTGCAGGGAAACATATTTTCAGCCTCTATCGGTCTGAACAGGTTGCCACAGATTAAAGCAGCCGTTGACATTTGTGAAACACACACACACACACTCGGAGCATATGCATTTTACACTGCACACTCTGCAAGCGCTGATGCATATCCTGTGTGCATGTGTGTGTGTACGTGTGTGCATACGAAGGTGACACTGAATGAAGTTTAAAGGCCCACACGGTTATGCTTTGAGGTGCAGATAGTAATCTCTGCTTTACATGATCTATTTCTGTGCACAGTCTGACTCAACCACACACACACACGAATGAAGACTCGTGGGTGACAACACGTACTGTATAGAAGAAGGAATGATGTGAGAGCGAGATACACGGAGAGAAAGACAGAGGATGTTTGGATGACATACAGTAGTTCCTCTCATCCTTGATACCGAGCCGCCTGCTGCACAGGAAGACAAAGTGACACCTCTGACACACACATTCTCACACACACACGGCGCTCAGTTTCTTCTGCTGCCCATCGTATTTGCAACCACCACACATTTGAAAAAGCAAAAGGCCAATCGCTAATCCTAAAACCCTCCAGTGTCACCCCGTTTCCATCCAGAGTTTATAGTTTAATCTTCACCACAGCAGCCATTTCACAGATCTTCCTTCATGTATTATCCTTTATCTGTCCCCGCTCTGCCACTGTTCTTCCACTGCTCCTTTCTCTGACACTCTTTTGATTTGTAATTCAAAATACAACGTTTTTGTCCTTGATGATCATTGTGAGGAGATGCTTATGCTTTGCTATATGTGTTTTCAAGGTTCTGAGGCCTCTTGATCTTTGACCTGCCCATTGTTTCCTGTAGCGTTGATGGTCTACTACACAGAAAACAGCAGCACTGTTGCCTCTCCTTGGATGTGAAAGCTAGTCTAGGATTGCTCCATTTTCTGCTTATCTTCCACGGTATTTTAAATATAGTGGTGGCAACTGCACAAGTAGAGGTAAGAGATCTGCTTGAGCTGTTCTAATGCAATATCTTTTAAAACTGCATCATGTCCTGTGTCTTTATGTACAAATGGTGCTTTGTGTCATCTTCAGTCGTCATCTTCTGATTCTTTATATCACATAAAGCCAGAGAGGATGTATTGTTTTGGGTTTTTTTTTTCATATTACAACTACAGCACTCTGTCACTAATTGTGCCAAGATTTCTATGTGATAAAGAAAAAACTAAAATATTAGTTTTTCTCACTATTAAAGGTACAGGCTCAACAAGGCGATCCAGTAGCTCAACTGGTTGAGTGGGCAACCCATAAACAGGGGCTATGGTCTCTGATGCAGCAGCCATGGGTTCAAATCCGTTTGCTGCAGGTCCTTTCCCTGTACATGTTCAATGAGTTTTACATAATTACAGGGAAAGGGACATTTTTTGACAACTTATTTTTATTTAACACAATTTAGAAACTCAAATTAGAGGGCCTAAACACTCACGAAAACTGATCAAAATCGCCACACACACCAGGACTGGCAAAAAATGTTGATATTTTAAGGGACTTGGACATGTCACTGCCAAAATGGCTCCACAGCGCCACCTTGAAAATTTCAGTGGAGTCCCATTGGAAGCACATTTGGCATGTTTTGAGTGAAAATGGCCCAGCATGCTCGCTGTTTCTCCAACATGGCGGATTTCCTGTTGGGCTTTTTTGTGCGCCACGAGTTGCTACATATGTGTGCCAAATTTCGTAGTTGTAGGTGAAACGCAGCCGCGATGGGACTCTGTTGAAATATTGTAGGGGGCGCAATTGAGCCGTTCTGCATCTTAGAGCTTGGCTCTGGTGGACTTCTTTGTTTGTACCGATCAGCTCTATATGCCTATGAAATTGCGTAGCTCCAGGCCAAACGTGCTTCCAACAGGACTCCGTTGAAATTTTCAAGGTGGCGCTGTGGAGCCATTTTTCTATTGAGGTGTGTATTTCTACCAAATTATAAACATTTTTGCCAGGTCTGATGTGTGTGCCAAGTTTTGTGGAGTTTCAAGTATGTTTAGGGCCTCAAAAACGCGTCTTGTTGTCATGAAGAAATAATAATATTCCCTAGCAGTTCCAATAGAGTCTTCACACCCTTTGGGTACTCGGATCCTAATTAAATAATAATAATAATAATAAAAATGAAAACTAATTTTAAAAAAAGTAACTACTGTGGTAATATAACTCAAAATGTGATGTCCATGCATGTGGACGGCAGGTCTTAAGAGGTTAAAAAGGTAGCAGTAAGTCTATTGTCACATTTCATCATCATAACAGCAAAATACATTTAAATATTTCCTTATTTCCACATTGCATCTATGTTTTGCAACTGTTAGCATCCCAACACGTCCTCTGTCCTCAGTTTTACAGTTTTAGTGACGCTGGCCTAAAACTTTGGAGTCCCCGGCCTGATTATCGTGTGTGCAGAGAGCAGAATTAGCTCATATAACAAACCATTTTAAGCTCGTAAAGGAAAGAAAATTACAGAAACTTTACATCATGGCAGGCAGCAGGAACATTAAAGTGAGCTTCGTCATTTACACTCCCAGCCGAGGTCACACCTCCGGTAATGAAGCTGGCCGGTTGCCTCGGCAACCAGCCGGGAAAAAACAGTGAGAGTAATTCTGGTTAAATGAATACAGCTCAACTGCCTCCTTGTCTTACCGTCTGTTTCTCTGCGTGAGCCTCCCTCTCTTTCTCATGACAAAAGAATCAGCCATTTTAAATCACGTTGATGGTTATTAACACAAAGGTCCTTCTGCACCGTTCTCTCTCTCTCTCTGTCGCTCTGTGTTTAAGGTGCTCTCTGTTTGAGCAGATGGACTTCACCTTGAAGACGACATCATTTTTGGACGTGTTCATCACTCATTTAAATTTATTTTACGAAATGTAACATCTCTCTACACTGGCACCACATTTTACTTCACAAATCTGCTCTCACATTACACACTGTATAATTGTGCTTTTATTTCTGCACATCTTAAAACTGTTTTATTTGCATCAGTTGAGTTTTTAGGTAAACTTGTCTTCTTGTTTTCTTTACAATATTTCACTTAACAGCATCTTACTGTTGCTGTTTTGTTGTTGCTTTAAAAGATTATGGTTTTCATTAATGCCATATTGCAGCTCATATTTTCTTTTATTTATCTAAATCTTTTACCAAAACTTAACGCCATGCATCCTCAAGATAAACCTCTCACTAACACTGTCTTTGCCACTCATTTTATCTTGACAAATACTTTACTTACGACGAATAATACAAAATGCGGCTTTATAAAACCATCTAATGTACTTTCATGTCGTGTAGTTTGAAATGTTGTGTGGCAGTACAAGCTCTAACCATCACACACATGCACACAGAGTTCTTGGTTTTTGGATCCTACCTGGTGTAACTTGTTTGTCCTCTCGCCCAGTTTATCAAGTCCACAAACTGCCCCTGAGGGAGGAAGAGAAACAGAGAACTTTTATGTAAATCCAGCTGTTGTAATCACACTCTGTACTGTAAGACCACGTGCATACAACATCTTCAACTTCTGCACTTGTCCTGACATATCCCCAAATGCAGGCTTTAATGTTGTAGTGCAAAAATACAATGAACTGAAGGTGTGAGCTACCAAGACAATACCTGACAGGGTTGGGGGAGTTAAGCTGGTCAAGCCCGTGACCACTATATTGCCAAAAGTACCTGGACAGACTTGTCCCCAGTGCATTTGCGTATTTTTGATTTGGGTCTTGTTGTAAGTTCAGGAGAAGTTCAACATTTGGGAAATATGCAAATAAATTTTCTGGGCAAGAGTTAATACTTCAGTGCAGACATTCACATACTGTAGATGCAAAATTTTGGGCTGAGCAGCAGAGCGGACACGTCACAGACTGAAAGTTCCACACTGTACTGAGACGACAAGATCAACATTGCCCTGATGTCTGTCAGTTAAATGTAAGGCTACAGCCCGCAGGTGCATAGCGTAGCTTAGCGCAAGAGCTGCATACGATAAATCAATTAGCTGTCAATTGTTAAGTTATTCGCCATCAATTTTGATAAATCGATTGTTTCATCATTTTTTTAAGAAACGAAAAGTCTGAATTATCTGATTTCAGCATCCTAAAATTAACTCTTCTTCGGTTTCTTTCATCTCCAGACAGCAAGCTGAATCTCTTTGGACAAAAACAACACTGGATTAAGTTAATTATAGGCTTTAGGAAGCAATGATTGACGTTTTTCACCATTTTTGGACATTTTATAGAATAAAACCAAATAATTTCAGAGAAAGAAAATAATTCACAGGTTAATTAACAATACAAATAACAGCAAGCTGCAACTCTGCTTAGCACAAAGACAGCAGAGACGGAGAAGCAGCCTTGCTCCATGTGAAGTGAACAAAATCAGCCTAAAGCATCTTTAAAGTTCAACAAAAGTTATATCGCATTACTTTCATCTGTACAAACGTGAGATGTCAAAATGACAAATTGCTGTTTTACAGGGACTATTTCTCAGGAATGATCATTACCTTCCTGGAGTCTCTGCTGGTTGCCTAGCAACTGCTCCCAACCAAAACTATTTCCTTACACCATACCAGATATTTCAGACAATAGTATGCTCTCAGGGTTATCTTTGTGGCAACAGTTTGGGGAAGGTCCTTTCCTGTTTCAGCACTACAATGGCCCCAAGCGTGAAGCCAGGTCCACAAGGAAGCAGTTTTCCAGTTTGGTGTGAAAAAGCTGGCCAAAGTCTTGACCTCAGCTCCATAAAACATCTTTGGGACAAAGAGGAACGCCTGCTGTGATTCAGGCCGAACCACCTGACATTAGTGTTGGACTTCAGTAAAGCTCCTTCCACTAAATATGAGCAAATCCCAGATTAATGCCCAGTGACACTGGGTTTATTGTGCAGGTGTCCGTGTGCTTCTGTTCATGTGATGTAAAAATAAAAACATGGATTGTGAACATAGCTTGAATAGCTTCAAAGGTCAAAAGGTCACGAGCTTCTCTCAGCATATAAATATCAGTGTGGAGTTTAAATTGATGTCAAAAAATTTATTTAGAAAGCAGTTTTAATTTTGTAAAATCTCCATGACAACAGGAGTGACACGCTGATCCTGTGGTTTGTAATCATAAATTTCTAAAAACGCTTCTTCAGTCCCTGAAGTCTCTTGTCTTAGAGGATTCTGAGCATTTGACACTGACATTTCAAACTCTGCGATAAATCCAACGATAAACAAATAAAAACAGATGACATTCTGTCTTAGAGTTTCAGATCACTGGTGTCATCCGTATGTCATCTTGATTTTCAGTTTTCTTTTGTCACTTTTTTCTTTGGATGATGATGTTTTTCCTTTTTTTTTTTTTTTAAAGCCCACTGGGGTTTCTGTTCAGTCTCGCCCGCTGAGATTGGATTTCTTTTCATCCCCTGATATTTTTTGAAGTGTTTTTATCTTTTGTATGGATATGCAAATAAATCACCCTAAACCTACAGCAGTAACTGTGATGGTGTTTTCGTTGTGCTACCACAAACTCAACCGTAGCAGATAATACCAGGTTGGGCTGCAAAGCCTGGGAACGGCGCTCTAAACTGAGTCAGATAGTTACATATACTGTTATTTAACTGTATTAATCTTTAATGGAAAACACATACAATATAAGCAGTAAATAAGATCATCTTGCAACAAGCGCAGCTCAGAAAATAGAAGAAATGTAAAAAGTTTCTGACAGCTGTTACGACCTCGCTCAAGACGTTCGCAACAAAAGGAGAGACATACCAAGTTTCAAAAATTAAAGTTTATCTTTATTCCCTTAAATTATAACAAATTAAAAACCAAACCAATATGGGGCTGTGAGAATACCTAGAGTCAGTGGTGTGTGTGCGTGATGTATGCATGAATTATGTCTGTGCAAGTGTTGTAAATGCAAACGTCCTAAACAAAGAAAACTAACCCATAACCAGACCAATACCTGCGGAGGGAAACAGAGTAGAGAGAGATTAGACTGCAGTCAGCCCTTAAGTAACCCAGGAACACACTGGGTGTCAAACAGCCACTCACAGAACCAATAGATGACCTCAGGGGTCATCATACAGCTCAATTGTTTTGATTAAGAAAATGCCATATACAGGATATGATTTGTGATATGCAAATGTTTACTGATGACATTTTAGTTTTAAAAAATCCCCCTAAAATGCAGGATTTTTTTTATACTGTAGCATTTTAATCTACAGTTTTCAATGTACCTATTTTCCCCAACCAGGCACAGCGTGCGTCACTTCGATGGCCTATATTTCCCAAAGTGATTTTGGACATCCCCTAGAGATAATGCCAGAGTTTTACATGCACATAATAACTCATGAGTCAAGCCTGAAAGTGAAAAACTGAGTGAGAAAGTGAGAGTTTAGCACTTTACTAAAAACTCAAGAGCCGATTTTGCCGTTGAGCCGTATTCTGGGTCTGGTTTCATTTCTGTGGGTGCAGAAAACCAAATAGTTCCCAGTCTGACTGTAGAGTGTCGGCGCAAAATAGCGGCAGCAAATTCTGAGCAACTGACATCAAAAGCTGATGATAACGAGTGCTTTAGCTCACAGGAACCTTTTTTTTTTTTTTTTTTTAAATCATTCTATGCTGGAGTTGCTGGAAATATGATGACATACCATCTGCATTTGGGCAATTATCCATCTATGAATAAGAAAAACAATGAAACCAAACAAGGAAATAGTTGTTTAGAGTGGGCATCTCATTAAATTTAATTTTGGTATCTAAGGCTAGCTTTTCTAACTTTAAATAGGTAGGCTGGATATGTATTATAGATATTTGTCATTCAATTCTGTCTACAGTCAAAAATGAACATTTCAGATATCCACAATGTCTTTACCGTTCATGTGTATGAGGTTTCTTATTACAGATATCCTCATTTCAGCAATGTGCACTGCAGACATCTGCAGCTGAATCATGACAGACTGTAGTTTCAGTTCAAAATGTCTTTAATTGCCTTCAGTTCAAGATGTCTACCCTGTCCTTTTATAGGATACCCTACAAGTTATGTTTGAACAAGTCAGAATGATGTTTTAGATATCTTGAACTGGAGTTATGACAAGTCATCATGTAATTACAGATATCCCGAGCCAAAGCGTTGAGGTGAAACAAAATTTCAGATATTTGTAATTACGTCAGAAGCTACAGCAAGTCAGAGGTGGGGCTGTTTGTTTTTCAAACATACAATGACACTGCAACTCTGACCACATATGACATATTTCCATCATATCAGAGCAGCCTAAGGCCAAAGTTCTGGTAAATTTCGACTACGAGTCTCTAATGAATGAAGCCCTTGTTCTCCACAAACTCTTTGCTGATAAGTTTTTCCTATTTTACAACATTTTCTGACAATCTTATCCACCACAACAACCACCATAACTTCCTTTAACGCTGTCCAAATGCTTTTCTGGGTCAGTATGCAATGTGAAACCTGGTTTGTGTGTCATCATGCACAACAATTCTGACTAGTCATAATGATGTTTGAGATACCTGCAATTAAGTCTTAAAACAGCTTGCCAAAAGTATCAATTAAAAAGCAGTTTATCAAGTCCAAAACCTTTCAAATGCCGCACTGAAACCCAACAGTTACAAGGACTTTCATGTTACACAAGAATTTGATAGACTGCAATTTACTGCTTAGTCACTATCATGATTTTAGGTTGTTCTTTGCTAATAAAACAAAGACTTTTAAAATTAATTTGTTTGTCTTGAGCTTAAAGGAATACTCAAGTACATGAAAGACGCGTGTTGGCTTTGCTACAGGGGACGAGAATCCTGATATCAGGTTTGTTTCTGTGTTTGATGGTCTAGTGTTTAGCCTTGTTAGCACCAGTGTGTAACTTAACAGTGAAATACTAACAAAACTTTCTTAAAGGTGTCACACAAGTCGAAAGTTGTATTTACAAGTTATATCTCAACTATGTGACATTTGAACAAAACAAAATACAAAGATGTGGGTGTTAGCTTGCTGCTAGCTTAAGACGCAGGGCCTAGTTTCTTCTCAACATGCATGTTTTCTTTTCTCAACAGTCCAGTTGATCCTTAGTGGTCGCTAACTTGCTAGCTAACAAGATACAACATGTGAAATAGATCTTTTTGGAGCTTTTGGAGGACATATTCTTGCTTGTTTGACTGCAGCTACTGACTTTGCTTCCAGTGTTTGTGCTAAGCTAATCTGTATAGGCTAAGGTCCTGGACCTCAGAATGCACAAAATATTATAATAATATGAATAGTTTTACATGATTAGCAAAGGTAGCATTCTTCTCTTCTCTAGCATTATCAGTAACAACATAAAATTCACCATTTTAGAATCACCGTTCCCGTCAAATTTACCTAACAAGTTTAAATATTAGAGTTAAGACCCTACGATGTTATATATAATATAATTTAACCCGACTGACTTGAATGTCAAGGTTAAAAACCTAAAAGTAAGTAAGTAAGTTAAAAGTATAAACTCTAACAAATAACCTGACTAAATTAGTAATTAAAGCAAGGACCATACAAAAGTATATTTAAAAAAAAAAAAAAGATTCCTTATGAGCAGTATACTGACAAAGATAAGCAGAAAATCCTGCCATTTGAAAGGCTGCAACCTGAGAATATTCAACATTTTTCACGTTTTTTCTTGAAAAATGATGGCTGAGCAATTAGTTGTTGATTATTTGTACATCAGTCGAGTTATTCATTTAAACTCTCGTCTTCATGGTGATATGTCCTCTGATCATTTTCACATTTCTTCAGAGAAGATTGACGACGTTGTTCAAAAGCATCTGAGCACATCTTAAGCGATCGTATTGGCAATATAATGTACAGTAGAGGAAACTGAATGTTGGTTGTGTCTGTTGGGATTTCCTGATTACAAAACACTGATTTAGCTTCAATGTCTGATGCATAAATGCATGAAGTGAGACTAATTACAAGCTGTTGAGAAAGTAGGCCAGTTTGGGTAAAGGTCTCTCTCTCCATCTCTGCTCTCTCTCTCCCTCCCTCCCCTTATCTCTGCATCATCTCCTTGTCCATTTAAACAGCCACAAACACACCTGACAGTGCATCCAGCGTCTCCCTTTGAGTACAGACAGATTGTATTTCAATATCAGCCTCTTTATACCCGACACACACGAATAAACACACACACAGTCTTCAGCGGGCAGCTCGGAGATGGAGAAAACAATCACATTTCCCTTCTTGATAAAAAATGCTGCCTTACAATTGGCTGATATGGAGCCACACAGTTGTCGGAGAGCTGCAAGTTGATCACTGATTGGCTGAGGGATGAAAAAAATGTCCTCAGCTGGCAGCGAGGACGGAGAGAGACGGAGAGTTTCCTTTTTGTACAGCTGAGGACAACACACACACACACACACACACCCCGCTGAGAAAAGTGCTTCAAATGAAAAGTGTGTCAGTCGACAGAAGAGACAAACTCCTCTGTTGGTGCAGCTTAGAAACCTCTCATCCTTTCTCCTCTCCTCTTCCTGCTCTCTGTTACTTCTCGTTTCCTCCTCCTTCATCATCCCCCCTCCTTCCTTCCTCTTCTCTTGTTTCCTCTCTTCACCTCGTTCCTCTCCTTTCCTCTGGTTTCTTCATCTCTTCTCCACTTCATGCACTGTTATTTCCTCCTCCTCCTCCCTCATCATCCATTCTTCTCCTCTCATCCTCTCTCTTGTACACTAGTTTCCTTCTTTTGTTGCCTTTCCTTGTCTTCCTTTCTTGTTTCCTCTTCTCTCATCTTTTTTCCTTTCCTTTCCTCATTTCCTTTCCGTTTTGTACATTTGTTTCCTCAACTCTTCACTCGTGTCAGTACTTCATCTCCTCTCCTCCTCCTGCTGTTACTCCTTGTTTCCTCCTCTTCCTCCTCTCCTTCCTTCATCATCCACTCTTCTACTCTCATCTTTCACTTATACACTTCTCTTTTCTCCTTTCCTCCTCCTCCTTTCTTGTTTCCTCTCCTCTCACCTTCTCTCCATCCTCCCCTCGTTTTGTTTCCTCTTGTTTCCCCTCATCTCCCTCTTGTACACTTGTCTCCTCATTTCTTGTCCTTCTTTCTCTCGCATTATTTTTTTCTCTTCTACTCTCCTCTTGCCTCCTCCTCCCTCGCTTCACTTCCTGTTTCCATATCTACTTCTTCCTCCCTCTTTATCCCTTCTCTTCCGCTGACAGCGTCTCTTCCTAGTTTGCTTTTCATCTCCTTTCCTTCCTCTCCTCCATTTGTATAAAGATAAGAACCCAAACCACAGAGGACCAGTTTACCTGCAGAAGCCGGTCAACCAGCTCATTAGGCTTTGTGTGTGCGTACACGTGTGGGTGTGTCTTAATAATTTAGCCGTCGCTGTCAGGACCTCGGTCGCCGGCGCGCTCTCAGGTTCCTTTACAGCTCTCAGGTGATCACACACACAAACACACACGCTGGTGAAATTGTGCAACTGAATTCAAAGCAGCACGATCCAATGAGACAAACTGTGTGTACGTGCATTTTGTCGCAATACAGATGTTGTTTGTCGTTAATAGACAACTCTGGTGTGTCTGATAATAGACTGGGTGAGGCAAAGGATGCCAAAACACAAAGCATAGCAGCGTCATGTCACATCTTTTATCGAGGAAATAAATCTTTCACCCTCAACAAGAAGCTAGTAGAGCAAAACTGCATTTTAAATTTTTTTTTTTCTTTTAAACAAACTAACAATCAATATGCAGTTGATAAGAGGCCACAACAAACGAAAGTAGAGCAATTTTCAGAGGCCGGGTGATCTATGTAATTAACTAATTGCTTCAGCAGTAAATACAAGATGTACTCTCGGCTGCTAATTCTATCAGTGGAGAATATTTATTGCTCCGTGGTGTTTAGCCTCATCTGCACACGCTCTGCACATCAGTGACTCTGAGCTGTAATGAAAGCTGTGTGTGTGTGTCTGTGTGCGAGTGTGCGCTGCTTCTTCACACCATGCCACACATCTGCAGTCATTTCAAATTCTCCAGCTATGATGTGTGCACTGTGATAATTGACAGCAAATGCAAACTTCACACATCTGCAGCTAACTGGCTGATGTACAGCCGGCGGTGAGACAGACGGACGGACAGACAGGCAGGAGGAGAGGCATAGAGGAGAATGTAGAGATGTTAAAAAAGGAAGAAAAACGGATAATCAAATAGTTACTTGGGATGAATTTGACATGACAGGCTGCTGCTGTTTTGTTTTTTAACAGGATGTCAGCCTTAGCTAAGGATTTTGAACCAAAATGGACGCCATGAAACTACAGCATGCTCAATACAAAACACTTCCAGAGGACTGTAATGTAATCAGATGAGGGATCTGTTCACTTCACAGCTCTACCCACCGTACAGTATATGACCACATGACAGCTGACAACGACTTTATCTTCATGACAGCTATGTGAAATCCATCAAATGAAGAGACCATCAGATGTGGTTGAAAGTCATGAAAACAGTTAGAGGGCCTGGAGTTAGGATTTTTTTAGGAAACCAGTTTATCCTACTATTTGAGTCTTCTAAAACTACTATCTCGAATTCTCCAATTCTTGCAATCCTACTTTGCAATCCTGTTTTTCTTTTTCAGAGAATTATCCTACCTTTTAAGTTAAATAGCTGATTTAAAAACCTATTTGGTGAACAAGAAAGTGTGATGTCCCAAATCTGGAAACAAAGCTGTATTTCCTAGCTGACATTTCAGAGGTTTTCACAGGACTTTGACAATATTCTTGTAAACATTAGCATATGCAACTGCCTTATGTCACTGGCATATGCTACGTTGTTAAATGGGATGACACCGCTCCACTGACATATACAACTTCTCAAAGACGGGTGCTGTTTGAATCTGGCAGCCTGATTCATGCAGGCAGCTGTCCTCGGGCTAATAATTATAGGTCAATTTAAAACCATGATTACAAACCACTCCGCTCTCGAATGTTACTGTTTTGAACTGTGTTCTATTGTTGTCTGTTTTAATTGTGCTTCTGGCATCACTGAAAATGAGGGCATGCCCTCAATGATTTTGTGCGCTTTAAATAAAGGTTGGCTTAAGTGAATGAATGAATGAATGAATGAATGAATGAATGAATGCAGGGGCGTTGTTGGGACCTTGACACACTGGGGCCTCAGCCCAGCAGTTTTTATATTTTCCCATGACAACTGCACTACTTTCAAGCTATTTTAGAATAAAATACATATAAAATGGGAGAGAAAGAGCTCTTGGCAATGTCAGGTCATGCCACCTTCCTTTTAAGGTGAACCCATGATCCACATTACCATCACAGTGCGTGCAGGCTAGAGCGGTGGTTTGCAAACTGTATGCCTTGGAAGAAGTTTATTTATGATGATTTTATCCATCTATTCTTTAGCTATATATAAACTTTATTTTGTATATGGGATCCTATACCAGCTGGCATTGGGCGAGAGTCGGAGTACACCCAGGACACATCACTGGTTCATCGCAGGGGCTCCTTGCAAATATCTGTTTTCATAAATTAAACTGTAATTTGGGTGACCTGTAATAAGTCCTACAAAACAACACCACAAATAAATAATAACCATACAAATTCTGCCGTCTCTGTTGCTGACAAAAGTTCTGTTGATAGCCTAACGATGACTTCTGAACTACAGCAGCTTTCAAAAAAGCGATAAAATGTTTTTATATGGCTACTCTGCTGCCTGTTGTCATACTTGTTGGTTAATTTGATGGCTAGAAAAGCCCCATTTCACAAGTCTTTATATTTATATATATCTGTAACAAAGAGATTGTGGAGACATGACAGAAAAATGTTTTGACTTTAGTAAAAATATCAGACTGAACAGTAAAAAAATATCCCAAAGATTTTGATCAGCTTAATCATATTAACATGTTTAGAATGACACTTATCGATCTAGGGCTTTCTTCTTCTATTTTAAAAAAAATTAATCTTACTTTTGGAAAACGCCAAACAAAACGCCACAAGGCCGAACAACACTATTAAATGAATGAACACATCTGTTGCAGTGGAGCCTGCAGGCCAGCCAGAGGTAAACATACCAAGCCCTTTAAGACTAGAGTGGCCCAGATGCAAACACAGCAACTTGGCCACTTCCAAACTGAAACTGCTCCCAAAACAGTGTCAGCCCCGGTGCAACAGTGATTACTGTCAACAAATCTTCGAGGCAAAGGATCAAGAACTGTTGGCTCGAGCGATCATTTCAGCCCCACTGGCTGCTGCTGCTGCTGCTGCTTGTACAATTGCAGCATGTTGTAGACACACATCCACACACACACACACAGAGTTCCCACAAGGCCTAAGTAACAAATTAATTGAATGTTTAGTGCAGAAAATCAACTCACACCTCATGCATGTTCTCCATACGCCTGTCCTCCCTGGTAACAGTGCATGTGTGTGTGTGTGTGTGTGTGCATGGATGTGTGCTCCTACGCAGTACACCACGATGCCCATCTGAGGTGGCAGTGGGACAGATGGTACGTAGGTCGGCCTTCCCCCGTGCACGCTCTCAAACACGTATCTGCCACAGACACGTGCACGCTCAGAGTCACCAGCATGTGTCCTGACAGCAGAATACATACTGTAATGATCTCCTCAGCTACAGGCTACTAACCCCACCAGCACCGACCTCAAACACACTCGAGGCCAGTCCTAGTGAACGCTTTTTCTTCTGCAGCTTGTAGAAAGAGACACAAAGTGTTCATCGACAGCTCTCTCTCTCTCTCTCTCTCTTTATTTCACGGCTCATTTATTCCTGCCATTTTCTCTAATTGTTTTGCGGTGCACACAGCTTTTTGTTGTTTCCAAAAATATCACCCTCACTGTGTCAGTTTAAAATTAGCTGCCTTCCCTGACAAAAAGACAACAAAAACACGCAGATGTGACAATGCAGCTTGTAAAACTATTTATTAATATCGTTATCCTGCTTTTGCAACAGTATCTTTGCAGATATTTTACAGGTTTTCTTTCTCGCAATTTATCATAAAAATAGTATTCATTTAATTTATGCGTGCCTTCGGTGCAGAAACTGTTTGATCTTGATTGTTCCACTTGTTCGGGTTCTTTATTTTTTGCTTTTGGTGACAAATAAACATCAGACAAATGCCCTGAGAACCACAGTCATGTTGGCAGCAGCTATCCAGCACAGCGTCCTTCAGCTGTTTCAGACCTGCAGCTAAAACCTCTTCCTGCCACTCATCTGCCCTGCTGGGCAGCGTCCTTGAGCAGGATCTCCAGCACCTGTTGCATATCTTGGCGTTTGACCCTGACCTTTGACCTCTGACTTCTCTGCTGAGGGGTGGAGGTGCAATAAGAAGAGAGGGGGAGCTTCCCTGCAGAGAGGGATTATGACACGCAATAACACACGAAATCTCTTTTCTGGAAACGCAGCGAGGAAAGACTGACATATTTTCCAGCACAGGAGTATCAGCAGGCTTGTTAAAGGGAGAGAGGGACAGAGAGAGCAGCAGGGCCCGGCCGTGCGTCGCAGTCTCCCCGGCTGGGGCCCCTCACTAGACGGCAACACGTCATGGAACATTCCCGGAACCAGCCAGCGCACCACCCACCATCTCTCTCTCCCTCTCTCATACACAGACACATACACAGAGGAAACAAACGATGAGCATATGAGATAAAGTCACTCCCATCTGAAAAAGAACTTGCCTGTGTTCCAGCGTTCATTTTAGTAGACACAACCTACTGTACAGCAAGCGTCTCTGCGAATGTCTGCAAGCTGCCACAGTGTGATCACTGTGGCAGCAACAAGGAAATAACCACAGAGAGTGCGCTAAGGTCACAGCTTAAACTCACTTTTGAACACTCCACAGGAACTGTACGGTGATTATAGGATGTGAATATTACAGGGATTTGCAGGTGAAAGTCTGCTCAAAGCAACCTGATGCAGGAAACGCGGCTTTGTTTGTGTTCCCACAAATGCAGAAAATCGACCTTCCAGACGCCAAAAAACTACACCATCACACCTATCCGAGCTTCCACTTTCACAGCTTCATATCCAGCAACATGCCCCCTCCCTCTCTCCCTCTATCTCCCTCTCCCCCCCGGCCTTGTATCCAGCCTGGCCGTGCAGGCTACTGCAAATTCCTCAGGATATTACGCAACCCGGGTAATCTGCATGCAATGCAATGCGTGCCCGGGGTATTCCCCCTGCATAGCCTTGTCCTTATAAGCTGAGCAAAAGATCAAGTGCCTTGAAAACACATCATAATGTCCGCCATGGCGCAGAAAAAGCCCGCTGTCACTGTGATATGTGTGAGAATATGTCCGGTAAAGGGTTTTCCGCTCTTACCTTCTGCCTGCGCTCCGGCTGCGCGTCTCCGTCTCCGTGCGAGAATGACAACAAGCAAACCCCGGTGACAGGAGATCCGATTCCGGGCGGGCTTGGACTCCTCTCCGTTAGAAACAGACCGGTAGATGGTTGTTAGAAATCCACAACAGTCGAGGGGGAAGCGGTGGAAACGTCGCGGCGAGGCGGCCGACGGAGGAAAAGTTGCGCGTAAAAATGGAAGGAATCCTTTCCGACCGGATTTCTGCTGCCGGAGCTCCACTACTGCAGTCAGACAGACTGTAAATGTGTGCGTCTGACTGTGTTGTGAGTGTGTATGTGTGCGTGTGTCAGGGTGAAATCAGGAGACACATACACACGCACACACACACTCATACGCACACGGGGGTTATTCCAAGCGCCACTTCCCAGAATAGCAGCATAGAGGAGAGTGAGAGTGAGAGAGACGGAGAGGCAGAGAGCGGAGAGAGAGAGAGAGAGAGGGAGAGAGAGAGAGGGCGTGTGTATGTGTGTGTCTGCTTGTGTGTGTGTGTGTGTATATATGTGTGTGCTTGTGTGACGTCGTTGGATCCCCCAACGCGCAACCAGGGCAGAGGGAGGGGAGGGGAGGAGGAGCAGTGGCCGAGGAGGAGGCTCTGTCTGCCGGCACAGAGAGAGCAGGATTCCCCGGTCACCTCTGGAGCGACCTGTCTGTCTGACTGTCTGTCTGACTGACTGACTGTCTCCATGCCTCCTCTGCGCCTGTCTGTCTATACATCCAGCTATGGATTAAGGCTGGAGCTGAATACATTAAGCCACAGCTGACAATACAAAATGAGATGTTCCTTTATGTTTTATGATAAATTTGCAATTCAGAGGTGAGACATTATTCGAGGATGTTGGATTGTTGATCTTGTACACATTTTTAAAAAACACTATTTTAATTAGGGATAAGCTTTTTATAGACTTAACATCTTATTCATTATTTGCTAATTAATCTGAATTTTAAAATAATAATAATTAATTAAATGGAACTCTCTTTTTATTAAGATGCACGTGCATTTTCAACCAACAACCCTGCTGTTATTAATGGACTTTAGCACCATCATCACTGCCTTTATCATTGTTGTGTTAAAGCATATTAATCCGTGTAGTAATGTCTACCAGTAAATCATTAAAATATTAAAATATATAAAATGATTTTATGACATCCATCTCCCTAAACAACTTCCGATAATTAGACTCTTGCAGTTAAGTTGGACTTAAATTTGCCAAAGATTTATCACACTGCTGGAAACTGGCAGGAAACGTGGCCGAATAAATACCCCCATGGCAGAAAGTGAACTGTTGCGGCCTCTGTTATCCCCACTGTACCTCACCCAGTGTGTACAGTCAGTGCTGGAATACTAATCGGTCCCACGTACTGTATGCTGGCTGTTGATTTGATTAAACAGACTAATTGAGGAATATGCAAATCACGAGATCAAAACTTAGTAATGAAGGCAACCTCACGGTGACAGAGGAAATCAGTGCACTTGGCTGCTGGCCTCTGAGAAATTGATCAGCATGTAATCCCTTGTAAAGCCACAATTTGGGGTTTTTATGCTTCAGTTAAACAAGCAAGATACAATCCCTGCATTCCAAATCACATAGTTTTTTTCTTTCACAGCATACAACGGTTGCCCTTAGAAAGTACACACTGCTGCCTGGAGCATGCATACAACTGGGTCAGACTGCTTCATCATAATATTAAGCTTTGACCGTCTTGCTCATGTAGCTGTTGCAGTCTGCACACATTCCAACAGCCATACCGCCATACCATACAGTAAACCAGGAAAAGATTTAATACGTCCCAATTCACAGTACAGCAAATCCTTTATGCCAAAAATAACAGGATGTCCCACTACATCTGTTCACATTTTGTAGTATGCAAGCCAGCATGCTTTTCTGGCCGTTCTGACCCACAATCCTTCTCTGTGTAGTGGAAGATACATCGTATGTGTCACCGTGTCTTGTTTAAGTGACAGACATAAGCTGCTGAGCGCGTGCAGACAGTTGATTTCACACTGCAAACTACAATGGGTATATGAGCAAGACAGTTAAAACTTCCATCCATCCATTATCTATACACCGCTTAATCCTCACTGGGGTCATGGGGGGCTGGAGCCTAACCCAGCCGACTTAGGGCGAAGGCAGGGGACACCCTGGACAGGTCGCCAGTCCATCGCAGGGCTACACTTAGAGACAGACAACCAAGCACACTCACATTCACAATTTAGAATCACCAATTAACCTCAACATGTTTCTGGACTGTGTGGGAGGAAGCCGGAGAACCTGGAGAGAACCCACGCTGCACGGGGAGAACATGCAAACTCCACGCAGAAAGATTCCAGTGCCCCCACCGGGACGCAAACCGGCAAGCTTCTTGCTGCGAAGCAACAGTGCTACCAACTGTGCCCACCTTGCAGCCCTGTTAAAACTTAAGGTGCAATATTATGACAAAGCAGGTCCCGGTTGTAATTCTTACTGCATGCAACAGATTGTACTTTGTAAGGGCAGCTTCAGCTGAAAAGAAAAGGGGAAAGTATGCAATTTGGAATGCAGGACACTTCCCTGTGCTAATTTGGCGGCTAAGGCTTGAAACTCGAGTGAGAAACTGTGGCGTATGTGACGTATCTTCCAGGATTGTGGGTCAGAATGGCCGGAAAAGCATGCTGGCTTGTATACTGCAAAATGAAACTAGATGTAGCATGGCATCTTAGCCTTCTGCATTTGATCTGCTATGTATTACGACATACAGAATCTTTTATTTATACAGTATGGTATCATTGCTATTGGAACACACCCAACATGTCAGTTTGTGAGCACCAGAGGTCTTGGTTGGTAGCGTTTTTTTAACTGTCAGACAGAACCAGGTAACATGTTCCCCTCTTTATGCTAAGCTGACTGTCCTGGCTGTAGCTTCCTACAGTATGTAACACACAGATCAATCTTCTCATCTCAAGAATGTAAACAAGCATACTGCTGAAAATGTGCAACTGTTTTTAAGCCCTTTAGCATGTCAGCTGATTTAGAAGTTTACTGGTGCATATTCTCAAGACCTCACATTATATCTCATATAAAAGAAGTTTTAGTCACTCCAGTTTTTGTTCAGTTTACTCTGCTGGTGCAGGATATTTTTTACAACAAGGTATTTCGTTTGAAAATGAACAAAAAAGACGAGTGCCTGTTCTGTCGATGCGCATACTCACGTAATTTTCACAACACTTGAAGACCGAGAAAGTCTGTGCATAAATGGATAGTGATCGCATCCATTCGGTTGGTTGTGCCAGATTTTCAGGTGGATCCTCAGGATTTGAACAATATGCCTACTCCAGCTCCTTTCATCTGTAAAACACATTTGGAAATACAGAAGAGCTCATTTAGGCAGCCCGCCTGCTAATAAATTAAAGCAGCCTTCGTCAAATCCTTTTTTTTCCCCTTTGTACAGGCTCAGATTTTGCAACCCTTTTGTGCTCTTGAACTACATCAGGTTGTGTAAACACCTTTCAGCAACAGGTGGCAGCTTTTATAAATGGGTGCATGCAGAGCACCCCGTACCTGAAGCATCCCAGGTTTGCTTCCTCTGACATTTACAAGATGCAAACTGACGTAACCGTCCACCGTGATAACAAACTGTCCAGGCTTTTGTGCAGACCTCAGATGTCGGACTTCTTCAAATAGCTCCCACTCTACCTGGGAACAGATAATGACACATAATGGTTTGGTAATTGTCTCGATGGCATCCGTCTATTCAGAGAAGCTACCCAGAGAGAGAGCAAGTGACAAGGAGGAGAAGATGTGGCTTGGCAGGGACAAAGCCACCGATGGAGCAACGAGAAACACAGCGACTCCTTGTTGTTGAGGTTTCACTCATGTCACAGTTTATAAAATCGTCCAGTTTCATCTCAAAGAGTTTTATTTGTGGCATTTATCCTTTAAATATGGAGGTTCACAGTACAGAGAGGTAGACTGAGATTCAGGGATGACACTCAGCAGTCATCATGGGTAAGATTTCACTGTCTTCACCTGAACTTATGGAGCCACCAGGAGAAGCAAGTGATGTCTTCCTGATGTGTTTTCCAATGTTCCAGCATGCAGTGTTTTTCAGGAGCGGTGTGAATATGCAGAGTGTGAATCCCACCTTCCGCTAACAGTTTTGATGCCAGTTAAGCTGGCAGCCTCCCTGTAATTCCAGCTCTTTAAAAACACTTTGGCCGGCTACACATGATCAGCAGTCTGAGCTGCAGTCGCATCACAGTGAGGAGCAGAGTCAGTGAAGAGACCAGCTGAACGCTGGCAAGTCGTCAGATACTTTGTATAATTTATAGCCAAGAACTGCCAAAGTCATGCTGAAGAAAAGCCAACACGGGCAAATCAAAAACTTTTGTTTCAGTAGCTATGAGTCTTTTGCTGACTTCTGCTTCAACCAGCACAGAAACTGCAAGTGAGTACATCATTGCAAAACACTCCATTTCTATGTAATCCAGGCGGTTAGTTTCTGTTTACTGCCAGTCACACGCAGAGATACTAGTTTAAATGGAAAGTGTCTTTTCTATCTCCACTCTCCCTCCACCCTACCCAGGTCAAGGCAGACAGCTGCCCTCCCTGATCCTGGTGCTGTTGGAGGTTTCCTTCTGTTAAAAGTGAGGTTTTTCATTTTGTCATTACACCGTTTTTTTCTGTAATATAAACTATAATATTATACAGTTTTGACGTTGCTATGTGAAGTGTCACATGCTGTGAATTGATGTTGCATAAATAATATTGAACTGAAATGAATATTTATGATAAAAAAAAGAAGATTTATTTGGAAACCTACAAATGTTTTTGCCGCCTAAACCCATGTGCACTGTTTTTCCGGAATCCACGCTTGTAAAAGTTCTACTGCGAAGGTGACTCATGCAAAGTTTGCGTAACACTTTGTCACAAAGAATACAGTTGTGAAAGTAAGACTGGAGTTAAAAAAAAAACAAAATCCACATTTTTCTTTAAGACCTGACATTTGTCACCATTTTAGTTGCTCCTCCTGATTTTTTTAACCTATTTTTTTGTTGACGTAGCGAGGTAACTTATCAACTAGCTTGAAAATTACTCTCACTTTTAACACTGCTTTTAAAGGTCTGATTGATTGGCTTGGTTGTTTCTTCATTTAGCCACCAGAAAGCACAACACCAAACCTGATTCAAGGATCTGAAACCAGCCAGGCAATCTCAAATTGTTTCATTTCAAAATTCTTTTAACTTTGAATGCAGTCTCATGGTTTAAAATCCAAGCCCTAACCAATATCAGCTACACCGTTGCCACTAGGTTAGGAAAACAGAGGCTCCAATCAGCACATCGAAAGCTTGATACTATAGCCTTTGTATTATTGTTGATATTGCTGCATCTACAACACTCACCATAAGATAGATAGATAGATAGATAGATAGATAGATAGATAGATAGATAGATAGATAGATAGATAGATAGATAGATAGATGAAATAGACTTCTCTCTTGGCCCTTACACGTGCTTTTCTTTGCTGTTTATGTCTGTGTGTGTGTGTGTGTGTGTGTGTGTGTGTGTGTATGTCTGTGTCTGTGCGCTTGTGCTGGCTAGCGATAAGTGGATTAACGTCTGCCATCTCCCATAAGAGGCTCATCGGGATGTGACCTCATCACCAGTGACCCCGGAGTCCCCATGGCGACACCGTGGCAACACAGCACCATGGCGACAGAGAGCTGCAGCAGCCTCTGATGCGGCAATTTGCATCTGCTTTTCATATGAAGCCCAGCAGGAAGGTGCATGCAGTCTGAAGCCAGGGAAACTATACGCTGTCTGTCAATGTGCACTGTGTACAAAACTGTTTGCAAGTAAGGAAATGTCTGCAGGGTCTAATTCAGCAATGCTGCACAACAAAACACTTGAATGTCATCAGTGGACCTCTGAAAAATGATTTGATCTTCAGAATTATTTCACTAGCAAATGTCTTCTGATGACTCATAGCTGTAATCATTTGTTTTGCTTTCAAGCACACCATTTCGATTTAGGAGGTGGGAGTTTTTCACAATTCACTTTAACGAAACTCTATCTTGTTATACCATGTTGCCATGACTGTTAAAACGCCTCTTTGGATAGCTAAGATAGTTTGGATACACTGGATAGTTTCTCTTGTAGAGGCTGCCTCTGTAACCTGAATGTATTGATACATGAAGGGCTTAAACGTTGCCTGCTGCTCGATGCTGAGCAGGTAGCATACAGTTGTACCATCAGACCTTTTTTTCCCAATAAAACCTGCCTGCTATTGTTGGAAATCAGGTTGATGAGAGCACTGACACTGAACCAAACTAACAAATGTGATGTAAAACCAACCTAGGACCAAAAATCCTCCATCCATTTATCCCCATCTCCCTTAGGTTGGGTTGCTGTGCAGGCACACTACATAGAGCATTTTAAATGTCCCTCTCCCCTCTGTCCAGCTCTTCCTGGAGGATCTGAAGGCATTCCTCGGCCAGATGAGATACGTAATCCCTCCAGTCAGTTCTGGGTCTACCCCGGTCTCCTCCAAGTCAGATGTGCCAAGAATACCTCCAAAGACGGGCGCCCTAGAGACATTCTAATCAGATGCCCAAACCACCTCAGCTGGCTCCTTTCAGTGTGAAGAGCTCCCTCCGGATTTCCCGGCTCCTCATCCTATTTCTCCGGCTGAGCTGAGCCACCTTACAGAGGAAGCTCAATTGGGCTGCTTATATCTGTGACCTGATTCTTTCAGTCAGCACCCACAGCTCATGACCATAGGTGAGGGTTGGAGACGTAGACTGACTACTAAATGGAGAGCTTTGCCTTCCACCTCAGCTCCCTCTTCACCATGACAGTCTGGTAGAACGCCAACCAAGAGGGAGGAATCCACTAGCTTGCATCGGAGAACTGTGGCCTTAGACTTGAAGTTGCTGATGCCGCATCACACAAGGAAGCTAAAAATAGAACAAAAACTTAAGACAAAACTACTGTGAGACTAGGATACTTCCTTTAACTCATCCATAACACAAGTCGCTAGGCTGGCCAAACACCTGCGTTGTCAAAATTAGAAACATCCTGTTTCAGAGTGATGCTGAAAAACTGGTTCATGGATTTGCTACTTCTAAGCTTGACTATTGTAATTCCTTATTACCAGGATGTCCCAATAACTCCCTGAAAAGCCTCCAGCTGACGCAAATTGTTGCAGTGAGAGTGCTGACAAGAATTAGAGCGAGAGATTGTAAGTCTCCCATATTCTCTTCAATGGCTCCCTGTAAAATCCAGAATAGAATTTAAAATCCTTCTCCTCCCATACAAAGCTCTTAATGACCAAGCGCCATCACATAATAAAGACCTCAAAGTACCATATAATCCCAATAGAGCACATCACTTTCAGACTGCAGGTTGACTTGTGGTTCCCAGAGTTTCCAAAAGTAGAGCCTTCAGTTATCAGGCTCTTCTGTTGTGGAACAAGCTTGCAGTCGGGGTTCAGGGGGGCAGACAGCATCTCTGGTGACTCTGAATTATCCCTCAGTTCTGCTGCTGGAGGCCCAGACTGCCGGGGGACCTCACATGATGTCCTGAACAACTCTCCTGTACTCTCTCCTCTCCGTAAGTCATGCATGCATTTATCCCACCATTGCATACCGTTTGCTTTGTGTCTCTCTTCTTGTACCTTCCTGAAGAAATCTGTGGCTCTGAAGCTGAAAGTTTCTGGTCTGCAGCTACTGGCTCACAGACCTGCTCGGTGTTTGTTGTTACATTATTTGCTGTTTGTTGCTCCTCTCATCTTTCCTCACTCTCTTTTCTCGTCTCCCCTTACTACAACCAGCAAAGATAGACGGCCGTCCTCCCTGAACCTGGTTCCAGAGGTTTCTTCCTCCTTAACAGGAGTTTTCCCACCCCAGTAGGAAACTGTTGGGTTTGTCTCTACAATCTTGCAAGACTCGGCTTTACAATACAAAGTGCACTCAGATGACGTATGTTGTGATTTGGAGCTATATGAATAAACCTGAAGTGAATTAGAAACAAGCAGAGATGCAGAGTTGGTGAAAATTCTCTGCGGGCTTGTAAATCCACACAGGCATTTGGCTCATTTGATTAAAGCTAATGTAAGAAATACTGAGTGGAGCTTTATGAGATCATTACACAGATGACTCAAATTTAATACTAATTCTCCACAGCTACTGAGCATTAGCATGCACAGAGCTCCGTGTGACAAAGAGATGATTTTGGTGGCAATCCTCTCATCAGATTGGGTATTGGCTAAAGTAGCGAGTGTGGCCACAATCCCAGGAAGTGAGTCATGTGTCAGGCTTTAATGTACTGGTTCAAGTCCCAGACTGAAACTCCTAATCCTTTCTATTCACGGTTTGCATTCACTGTACAGTTTGAAGAAAAACAACCATGAACGAAGAACCTGCTGAGTAGTTACGGGAAGTTCTGATTAATCCATTACATCACAGAGGTGAACGCACACACACACACACATGAGCACGCGCGCACACACCCATATGGACACGCAAACAGTCGAGCAGTTGCCTCGAGCTTTTGTCCGGGAGTCGAACTGTAACGCTCTGCAAGACAAAGCATTTCTGTGACAGCTGACTGATTACTAATGCTTACTCATACAAGAACGCACAGCAGAAACACACACACACACACACACACACACACACAAGACCGCTCCCCTCACCACCACACCTAGTTTCCCACAGACTGACAGTTAGCAAGTGGTGTTTGCTTGACACATACTTCTCAACATGCATGCACCCCACACACACACACACACATCTTGCCATCTTCTAGTCTTTGATTCCTTTCACAAAGCCTCATTAATCCCCGACAGTGTGTCTTTCTCCCTTTGCTTACACACACCCACACAGACGTACAGTGTGTGTTGAGGTGTGGCCCGAATGTTATGTAAGAGGCCCGAGGGTAAAGGTCAAAGCGCCCGGGAGATAACCGCCTCAAGAGGACATCTTCAGACGAAGTGTGTGAGAGTTCAGAAGTAACAGATAGAGAAAGAGAGAGAGAGTATGACACATATACTGACTCACTGTACAGTTCAGCCATCAACCTTGTCACCATGCTGGCTGTTTGGGGCTAAACAGCGCCCCTTATTGGTCAGCTGTACACCCACACTGGCAGGCAGAGTGTTTAACACACACACCTGTAAATACGTTTCTTTGCAAATTTGAATTAAAAACAGATCAAAAATCACTGATGAAGTTGAATGTCTTTTTATTGACCAAATGTCTTTCTATAAACTTTTTCAAAGGTCCTTACAGACTCCTAATTTTGCACATTTTACTCATAATACTTCCAATACTTGCATTGCTGTTTTATGCTGCATCATATTGACAATAAAGCTTCTCATTCTAATTCAGTTGATAACGTTTGTGAAATATCAAATATTCTCAGTTAATAAACTATTTTTAATTTGTCTCCCCTATCTAGTTGCTGTGTTGTAGCTCCTTTAACTGCATTTTAGATAACTGCTATTAAAACAAAGATTGTGAAAAGCATTCATATTTTTCTCACCTACCAGTTTTGCTTTATCAAGCAAATTACCGGACCCGTCCGAGATGCCGATTTTGTGTGCATTTATTTTATTATGCCAAATAAGGGCTGATATCTCAAAATGAAAGCATGTAAAACTGAAAGTATCTGCAGAATTATGGACCGTGGGGGCTAAGTGAGAAAATGTGTTTTATATTCTGCAGAAGGGCCCTCTTTGGAGACAAGATTAATTATATGATAACCAATTATACGGTTAAAGAAATGATTGGACATAATGATGCAGCTGCAAAATGAGGCGTGGGTTTAATTTTTTTTCGTGAGATTATTTTTTTGGGGCCTTTTTTGCCTTAATTGGATAGGTAATGCTGAAGAGAGGCAAGAAAGGAAAAGAGGGCTTGAGGGCACGGCATGCAGCAAAGAGCCCAGACTGGAATCAAACCTGAGCCGCCGCTGGAAGGACTCAGCCTCAGCACACGGAGCTCAGTTTTAAGTGCAATGGACAGTGTCTTGACTGTTTTATGTCTTCAGCTTCAAAGATGCTGTCAATATTTGGCCCTAAAATATTTTTATAGGGGTATTCTGCACCTGCATGAAAACAATGTTTGAGGAAATGGTACTTCAGTCAAGGTAGCCACAGAATAACTGCCATTATTATATTGTGTAAACTGTACAATATGTGGACCTGCTCTTGTTTTCTCTTTCTGACAGTCAGCTGAGTTTCCACAGTGTGTGTCTCCACAGTGGAACATTTTGGAGAATGAAGGAGGAAGATAAGAAGGAGGAGGAGGAATAAGGAAAGAGGAAATATGTTGCTGCCAGCTCTTCAGGGACCCCTCAGAGCTTGCAATGTGTGTGTGTGTGCACGTGTGTGTGTGTGGCTCTACAAAGTTGGAAACTGACATTCTGCTACTAGAGGCTTATTTCCACAATAGGGGAAACTCACGTGTCCCAAGCTCACGCAGGCAAACCAGCATGTTTATATCTTTGTGAGGACATGCGCTGCTCTTTGAGGGTGTGTGAGAAAGTGAGGAAGGCTGGTCAAAATGTCCAGCTGGTCCTCACAGATACAGCCAAACACGTGCGCTCTCATACACACACACACACACACATGCTCCAGCTTTTTCCTGGATTCTCACATATCCACAAGGGTCAAAATATTCCATCCAATCATGCTGGCATTTCCCATAAAACTCCTCCAAATCCCAAAACAAGCTGTATTAAGATTTGTTCCTCACTACAGTCAGACTGTTGGTCCCCTGATCTGGACTAAACACTGTTTGTAGTGTTGTGCTTTAACACACTAGAAACAGAGTGTTCAGAAAATGTTCTCAGAGAACAGCAAACTGACTGTACCCAGTTGTGTCTGAAGAACATCAGAACAGGTGACCCACACCAAAGCCTTCATCACCAGCTGAGCTTTTGCCTTTAGGAAGTTTTCTTTTCTCCCTTTGCCAATGTGTCTTTGTGGGTAACTTGGGTGTGATGTGGGTGTTGTTGTGAGAAGTGAGCAACTATCTCCCTGTTGCATGTGTGTGAGAAGCAACGTTAGCAGCATGTGTTAGTAGTTGCAGCCACTGTGAGGTCGATTAGATAGGATGAAGTTCCAGAGTAACAATTTTCATTTTCGCTGCCCCAGAAAAGGAAATAAAGGTTCACGCCGTGTTGTGATGGTGATTTTCTGCCTCTCCGTCATCACTGCAGAAGTGATACAGACATTAAAGGCAAATTACCAGCCACCAGCCAGGCAACATTTAAGACAATTGGCTAAAAAGGCAGAACTAATCGCAGGTCTCCCTACCTATGGTTGGGAGCTGGGCGAGGAGCTTTCATGATGCAGAAAGAACTGATCCATTTCTTGAGTTAACAATGGGCTGGGAAAGGATAGTTAAGAAGAGGTTCTACTGGGAAAAATAAAATAAATTCTTCAGAGCAGTTTAAAAAAAAATTAAAAAATGAAATGAACATGAACTAGTTAATTCTAGTCAATGTCAAATAAACTTTGATCTCTTGTGAAACGTGAACTCACACAAGCTCATATCCTTAAACATCCCCAGTGGAGCTGCTCAGTTGGATCAGTAGTTGTACTGGAAAATTCCCAGGTATAGAAATATTAAGTGTCTACAAAATAAACATAAAACCTACAGGAGCTAAACCTTTGAAGAACTTGTTCGTTCTCACCTTGTTTTTGCAGCCACGCTGATGGCTCACACTGGAGATTCAAATTGGACGTGTGTGTCTCCTCAAGTTTTTATTGCATACTATGAGCTAATTGTCATCTGACTGTGGAAATCCCAAACCTTCCCAAATATGGACCATCACCAAAAACATATGCAGTATTTCCTCAACCCAAAGCTCTGCAGTCAGACAGCTGGACACAACACTGATGTCTTTGGCAGAGGGAAATCAGTGACTCAGTGTTTTAAAGGGGTACTTGACAAGTTCGGGCTCAGACCCTGCAAATGTTAACAGAAAGCTTGCATCATAAACAAGGGGTGTAGAGTTTGAGTAATTTACAAGGCACGAAGGGGCTTACAAAAGAGACGGCTGAGTCATGGGAAGTTTAGAATCCCATGATTTGACCCAACTGGGGACTAGGATATACTGAATTTGACCCTTCTCTGGTGAACCTTGTGATTCCCCCAACTTCATGGAACTGCAATACTAAATTTGTGAAGTACTCTTCCTAAATAAGAGGCTTTGAATTAAGTCAAAATTCTGCAAAATTGTCAGTGCAGGTAATTAGTTCAATCCAGGCGGACAGAGGAAAGGAAAGATCAGACCCTTTTCTCATATTCTCATGTAAATGTCTCAGGTTCAACCTTCTATGCACATCAAGGTTGTATTCATTTTTACCTCACAAAACCACAAGACTTTCCAGGTAAGAAAGGTTGTAAAAATCTCCCTGAACCATATGCCAGATAGCAATGGACAGCGTACATCTACATAGCAACAATATTAAAGGCTCTGTTTACCTTAATCATAGTTAACTTTTCACCTTATCTGTGGTGTTTATGTCCATGTAGATAACTTTAGCTGCAACTATCTCTGATTTGACAAAAGGTTTCAGTGTTAACAGCACAGAAAGCAAAGTTCTTCTTGATTATCTGGTAGTATTTATGACCCTTAATCAAAGTACTGTGTTATACTTGTGCATCTGTTGGAAACAGAAGGACACAGTTGCTGTCATTTCTTACTGGAGGCTGTCTTCAGTGGAAAAACATTTTGCTGTTTCCTCGAGCGCCAAAATGATCTTGAGTTGACAATGACCTCTTGTTGTCACACAAATAATCACTGTCCTCTCTGACGCTGGTGAAGATGGAGGGAGGACACACTGGACGGTTAAACCTACAGGGTGTGTAACCTTGAAACAAATCAGCACAACAGCAATTAGTGTTTCTTTCAAGCATGAGGACAATCATGTCCCAACTTCAAGCAAGTAATTCAGGTTGTCTCAACCCAAGCATGTCAGAAGGCAGCACTCCGACACACAGATAGAACTCAGTGACTTGATTTGTCATTGGTTAGTCTGAAAATGAGAGAAAGGGGGAGTGTGATGGTCATGATGGAGATTTATCCAGCTGAGACCAAATGGAGCCTCGGCCATCTTTGTCAGACCAGCCTGACTGTGCTCCTCACCAGATGGTGCAAGTACTGTACCATTTACCTGCTGGCCAACTGCCACGATCTTAAAAGAGAAGGAGGAAGAAAAGATATCGGTGGTAATAGACATAGGCTGAACATTCTACAAGCTACATTAGGTTTAATACATTTTTACTAGTTACACCTTGGGCTAAGAGCAAACAAAAAAAGTCTTTTAGCTATCTAGTAGTTGTAAATGTCATGATGCTGAACATACATTAACTTCCAAGCACATACCAGTGTTTCTCCAACTTGTTATTACTCAAGGGTCCACATGTGATTTTCATTTAAGGCTATAGGTCCTTAACAATTAAAAATGATAAAATAACATTGAATCAGCTTATCTACGAGGTGTGTCAGAGAAGTTCCAGGACTGGTGTCACAAAAGATATATTTCAAACCCAAACTACAAACTACAAGTTTTCCCCTTCAGACCATCAACCAGCACGTCTACAAAGAGCTCCTGTAGCATTTGCTTCATTCAGTGCGTGAGAAGAAGCGAGAGTTGTGGCAAGACAAGTCGTGGCTGCTTCACCAAGATGGCTGTGACGACGGAGCTGAGGAAGATCCTGGAAGAATCTTTCCAGGAGTGCATGGCGGTGTGGCAGAGAAGGCTGGGAAAGTGTGTTAGACTCCAGGGGGATTACTTGGAAGGGGAAAACTTGTAGTTTGTAGTTTGGATTTGAAATACATCTTTTGCGACACCAGTCCTGAAACTTTTCTGACACACCTCGTACACACCGCTTAATCAACATATATTCAAGTTCAAGACAGTCAACATTGTCAAAATACATTCAAGCCTAGTGGAAATGGTACAGTTTGCCTGTAATCAGTTGCATCATGTGACCCCTGAACGCTGATGTGTGATTACACCATAATCTCTTAGCACACAACCGACACACACATGCATCAGGTGTGTTCTTAAATTTCCACTAGTTGTAGAAAGCGGATACGCTCTGTATCTGTGATTTAAGGTCTGATAGCAAATTCTCTCTCTTGTCTAACGTTGATGCATGAACATAGCAGTAATACTGACGCTAACATTAGTACCAGTTAACTTTGCCCGCACAATAATATCAATTATAGGGAGATGAGCCATGTTAGAGCTGCATTCATCTGGAGAGGCATTCACTGTCAACTGTATCCATAACACCAGGTGACGGTTGGGTCTGGATTGACTTGGTTTGGTTCAGATGCAGACTGAGCCCTGACATAGACGATGAGCTTCCCATGTTCTTCAAAAAAGTTTTTTTTTTTTTAATGGTCTAAGCCAGTAAGCCAACTTTTATTAATCTAATTTCTGTAGCTAATGAGAATTTCAGTAAATATTTGATTCCAAGGTTTGGGAATAGGTTAACATATTCACATGTGTGTTGGGGTCAACAGGTCTACGCTGCCGTTCACCTAGCACTCTCGGTATGACCACCAAGCCCTAAGCTTTGGAATGTCATGCCAACTTGATATAACATGGACAGACATTTATAATGTTGTGAAAAGCCACTCAGCAATCACAGAGCAAAACTCCAACTTTCAAAGCTGTAATGGTTCTATAATGCTTTACATGCGTTGTTTGGAAGCTGACACTGAAGGCAGACTGTAGACCTTCACTTTCATCCTACATGTAACTGAAACTGATACCATTTACAGCAAAACTCTAAGATGGTCTAATGGAGATCAGGACAGATAACAGTTATGTAGTGGGTCATGCACTCATATAGCAAAAATGAATATGTAAGGCTTCTGTACGGGTAGAGACCACACTGGGTGCAGCTGTGCATATCTCCTTTTAGAGATCAAATCAATGTCTGGTGTGACTCCTTGGGGAAACCCAAAGCTGTACCACACTACAGACTACAGAAGGCCTGGATTTGTGCTGCTGTTTGTGAGCTTCTGGCTGCATTCTCGCAAAAATCCTATTTCAGTCCTATTTTAATGTGGCTTTATGTGAAAGAGTAAGTGCATAAAAATGAAAACTGGTGATCATTTCTTTCCAGTCAACTGATGTGACCAAATGAGGAAGGTAAATGCCAAAAAATGATCTGAAACTGGTTGGCTAAACTGGCAGTTGTAGTTTTTTATATTTTTGCATGATGTCATCTTTTTGGTTAATGTGGCAACCAGTAGTTGTGGACCAAACTTGTCATTCTTTTGGAACTTGTGTGTCCATTTGGTGAATGTAAGTCCAATATTTACTTAATTTTAACCTACTCCTGAGGGAGCTGTCTGGCTCTATGTTCACCACGTCATCTCTGACTGTACCTGCCTACTGTTAAGTGCTAAGCAGATGGTGTACAGTGTGTTTTTAGAGCTACTGAGTTAAAATAGCGGCCTACTGTAGCTGAAAACAATGCAATGAGAGCAGTGAGAGTCAAGTAAAATGGCCAAGCTGCAGTCTAGACAGCTGAACAAGAAGAGAGTGAAGCTGCAGATTCAGATGATGAATCCCTGTGGGCTCATCACAAGTGACCCCTTTGTCTCATTGTTTTCACATTGTCATTCCATGTATTTTTATTATAACATATCGATTAAAGTTGTTGCCCATAGTTGCCGATTGTAGCAATAAAGGGAGACTTTTATACATGAAAGTGTACAGTCTCCACTGTGTTTTGGAGTCACAGGTACAAGTGACAGTTCAGTCGTCCTGTTGTCAAACAGCCACAGGTCAAAAGCCTGAAACACAATTACATGACATCCTTAGGAGACTTGTGTAATGTCTATCTGTGCATGTGCCCATCCATCCATAAAGCTGAACCTGCAGGGACGGCAGCACACTTATGCCTGAGTAGCTGTTCAGCGTCGCCGTGGCAACAGCATCACCTCTCTCCTCTCCCGCTGAGGCTCTCTATATACTGTATATATTTCTAACTCAATTCATTTTCATTTCAATGGCTGCTTTATCAACACTACCCTGGTTTTCCTTCCACTGTCAAAACAGAAGGCTTGATACGTTTAAACTAATTCTTTAACAGGCAGTATAAAGACGCATTTTTATTCAGTACTGAAAGTGAATGACAAAGATAGTCCACCATCATGCATAATGCATTTTTTGTGTCGTGTAGGCCAAACAAATCCAAACATCCAAAAAGTATTACATCACATCTATGTTTGCTTGTTAGCATGTTTCTGCTGCGTCTTAATGCTAACTTCTTTGCATGTTACTACTGGCAGCTATCCCTGTGCAAAATAGGATGAAACCATCAGCAGGGATATGATATATCTATCGTATGATGTGTGGTGTGTGATACAGATAAAATGGGGACCCATTCAGAAACAAATTGCTTCATAGTGCTACTAGTGGTCAAAAACTGGATAGAATACCTTTAATGTCGACATAACTATACGGCAGATGATGTAGATTTAATGTTCTGTAAATCAGTGTGTGTATGTTTGATTGGCTGAAAGGGGAACTCCAAAGCCATGACAGGCATGTTATCACCAAATTTACACCGGCTGCTCGTGTGATGTGCAGTTCTGTTGGGGATAATCACCAAAAGCAAGCCTAAAATTGTGATATTTCATCAAATTCACTTTTTTCTGAATGTGACATTTTTAAAAAATCACGAAAAAAATGTATCATTTGCATCAGATTATGTAAAAACAACAAAAAATATTGTGTGTTTCACAGAGCAACTGAAAAGCCATCAGTGACTGAGCTGCAGCAGCTTTATAGGTGAACTGCAGGCTGTGTGTATGCAGGGCAGAGATAAGACAAAAGACTGAGAGGAAAATAAAAGCATGGCTCAACAACGGTGGAAAGTTCAAGAAATCGTCACGGTGAAACATTTTTACAGAGTGAATGTACAGGGTATTCTAAACCAAGTTGTAACAAGTAAAATAGCTATAAAATGTAGAGACACCAGTGGGCAGTTGGAAGAAAGCTGTACATGTTGATTCCAGCTTTTGTTCATTTTTGTAAATTAAACAAAGAAATTCAGCTTTTTTCTCTAATTGTATGATGAATGGCCTTATAGCTGCGTCATACTACACAGATTTCACGTCTTAGTTCTCTTCACTTGCAGCCATTGTTGTGATATTTCCATAGTGGTGCAGGACTTTAGACTGGAGTGATACATGAGCCCACAGTAAGTAAATAGGTAAGTGGTAGGAGGAAAAAAAAAAAACTTCCTTGGAGTTTAGCAGATTAAACTGAACGTGTGGTTCAGGAAAATGCTTTTGTGAAATTAAAATATTTATAATGCAATGTAATTTAACTCCAATAATAATTTCATACAATTAAAAATAATGACTTTTATTATTTATGAATGTATGATGGACATTAATTTTTTTTTGTTTGTTTTTGCAGCTCCTCTTACATGTTTTTCTCTGTTACTGTTGTCTGAATGCGTTCTAAAAACTGCTATTCTATTTAGTTTATGTTCAGTTTGACCCGGTGTTAATGTGTGCAGAGGACTCATGGCTAAGGACTTTGTTTATTGTCATGTAGCATGGAATAAGAGCTACAATTTAGGTTCAAATCAATACATTCATAAATATAACACAGGGCCGTGCAGAGACCTTTAGAGGGGCAGGTGCTTAAAGTTAACAGGGGCCACATGGAGCACGGATTTGAAACACCATACAGAAGCACACCTTACAATACAACTGCTTGAATTGTAGCAACCCATATTAATAAAGAATGTAACATGGAATCACAACATACCATATCATTGTCCACGCCTCATATCTTTGTTCTATGTTTGACCTGATGGGGTCCACTGAACAGCTTCTGTTGAGGGGGTTGGTGAGGAGGCTGCTGCTGATATTGATTAGTGTAGACACTAGAAAGAGCATGGGAGAGATAGTAGGTGATTAAACAAGTGCTATGTGATCATGACAAGATGCAACAATAACTAACATTGCAAATGGCTGACTGTGACCTGCCACACTGCTGATTGTTTGTAGGAGACTCCTTGCTGAGAAGCTGCAGCCAAGGCTGGCTGAACTAAACAGAACAAGTTTTTATATTTATCCATCCATTCATTATCTATACACCGCTTAATCCTCACGAGGGTCGCGGGGGGCTGGAGTCTATCCCAGCTGACTCAGGGTGAAGGCAGGGGACACCCTGGACAGGTCACCAGTCTATCACAGGGCTACACTTAGAGACAGACAACCAAGCACACTCACATTCACACCTACGGACAATTTAGAATCACCAGTTAACCTCAACATGTTTTTGGACTGTGTGGGAGGAAGATGGAGAACCCGGAGAGAACCCACGCTGCACTGGGAGAACACGCAGAAAGATTCTGGTGCCCCCACTGGGACACGAACCGGCGAGGCAACAGTGCTACCAACTGCACCACCCTGCAGCCCTTTTTACATTTATGCATATTATATTTAATTTGTGTGTATATATACAAATGTATAAACAAGTACTGATATGTTTAAATGAGAGTTTGAGAAACTCACAATTCAAATTCTTCTAATTATTATTGTTATTGTATTTATACTGTAATAATTAAAATTATGTGAATATGCGTGAACATTGCATAGTTTTAATGAAATAACATAACTTATGCCTCATGGCCTCTAGAAACAGGAAAAAACTGCAACTCACTTGACAGTAAAGTCATACATCTTTTTAATGCACTTTGCCCATGACAAAGGAAATATATAGAAACTAGAAAAGCCCTCAGAGAGCCCAGACCTCCATCAAGCAGCTCATTTCCACCATATTGTGATTTCCAGCCAATGTTAACGTCCTGCATTCATTTTATCTACACTATTAGATTAATGGAGAATAAAAGCACACCTTTAGCATTTGAATAAACATTGATATCATTAATAACAAGCTGACGGAGTGATGAACGGTCGTTCTCTCAAATATTTTGTACACTTATTTCTGCAGTGACTTCCTGGCTTTAAGCTGTTAGCTAATGCTATGCTAGGTTAGCATAACTACAGCCATGTTATTGCTAACATAAACAAACAGGAAGTAGCTTAAGTTAGGTTAGCACAACTTTAGCAATGCAACGTAAATGAAAAGCATGACCTAAGCAACCAAGCACATGTAGTCATGACACATGGCAAAGAGTGTTAAAGTGAAACAGCAGACATGCTGAGTCATTGTTTATGTCACAACGTCGTTATGAACTTATCTGTCAGTAGCTCCACTCAGCCCACTCCTGTAATGCTGCCTGGCTGGAGCTTCCTCCTGAACTACTGAGAAGACGGCGGTGAGGACTGAATGGAGTCAGAGGTCAACATAACCTCCTTGGAGGAGGTAACAACAGGAAGCCTGGCATACTTTCTCCTTTCAGCACTAGCGGCTATAACTTATGAGAAGTGTGTGCAGAGTCAGATGCACACAGAGGATGCTCACTTCACTTTGGCAGTCATCTGGCAAGAATACACCAAACAAATACCTGCAAAACCTACTAACCGGACCATCAGTTGTTGAAGTCCTCGCTTAGCTGCAGGGCGCGTCTGGGCATCTCAGTGCAGTGAGGAACGTCTACGTGGATCACGTGACCAACCGAGGATAGATCTGAATTCTTATTTTTATTATTGTTTTATTTATTATTTTGAGCCACACAGACTTTCACACACACAATCAACTTTGACAGAAGGGGACTGTCCATATTAGAGATTAAACCCTACAAAAATGTTATGAAATACTTCTTTATCTGACTGTAGCACATAATAAGACTGAGACCTTACAGTGTTAATTATTACGGGGAATAACCACGCTCACAATCAGTAAACAAATACACCAATAAGATAAGATAAGCCTTTATTTATCTCACAGTGGAGAAATTCACAGTGTTTTCAGCAGCAGTACACACACACACATAGATACACACACTAGAAAGAAGAAAAACTGCAAACATAAGTATAAAAATACACATAAAAAGAGAAGCGCAAGCACAAATTATATAAAAAATTAGGATATCAAATACATAGAAAATAATAATAATAATAATAAACAGTGCAAAAGCAAATATATATATATATATACATACATGCCATAGAAAAATAATAAATAAATACATAAATTAATTAATTAATACAAAATTATATAGACAGTGTGAATATGAAAATCGGCACTTAAAAAAAAATCATGTGTTAAATCAGGTGTTTCATTCACTGTAAAGAAATATAACGGTCTAACAGAGCGCGTGCAGGCAGGATTACAGCCCTCCCTCCCCATTACATCATCACCATAACACGGAAGCAGTAGCAGCAGTGGGGGGCAGGAGAGGCGCGGAGAGACGGAGAGGTGAAGACAGGTAAAAAACACCGATAAATAGGGCCGTTAGAGGGGCAGAAACAAGCGCAAAGAGGTAACGAGAGACGGGCAGACGGACACACAGAGCGAGCATCATGGCGCTGATTCCCTCGCAGGTTCTCCGGGTCGCCATCCTGCTGTCTTACTTCTCCATCCTCTGCCACTACAAAGCCCTGGACATGCCGGCACACCAGACCTACGGAGGCAGCTGGAAGTTCCTGACCTTCATCGACTTGGTGAGATTTCGCCTTTCGTTTAATTTCCAGCCCGAACAGCTCCGTGAAGTGAACGCAAAGGTCGCAGCGCTGCGGGAGCTGCTTTGTGTTGTGGTCAGGTCGGACTGGTTATTCAGCGTTTCTGCCTCCGTGGCCGCTCTGCTCGGAGGATTCACTCGTCCCCGAGGGGGAGGGACGTGCTAATATTTGCTCTGAATTACACTAAACAGTGACTGGAGTCGCTTTGAAGCCCCCAGCGTGGGTTTGAGGAGGGCTGAGTGTGTCATGTCTGAACCCGGAACAGGTGCTGTGCTTCGGAATGTCTCCGGTCGTAAATGCGTCCTCTTAGGCGGGAGCGCGCCGCGCGTTCACGAACGATTGTAAAAAAACAAAAAAGAAAAACTCCCATTTGGTGACTGATCACACATTATGAGGATGGAGGGGTCAGAAAAGGGGGAGAGCTGTTTGTTTTAACTCTGAGCCTGATCCAGAATTTACTGTAAATAAAAAAACAAAACTGCAAATGATGGCAGTTTATAATGATCTGATGATTATTTTCTTGATTATTTGTTGTGTGTTGTGATGCTTGCTGAGGAAGAGTTTCAAACTTGAAATGAGTTGCCCTCCAGAATAAAGTGACATTAAGAGACCTGGATTCACCAGGCCAGTGTTAGGAATTCTGCATAGCAAATACTTAAGGGCCTTGGTGATGTAAATTTTGTCATTTGTCCAAATTCGTTACGATCTGTGTGAACGTTTCTACAGATCTCTGCAAACGTCAGTATGCACCCCCAAAATTTGCGCTTGCATGGTTACTAAGGAACAACTCTAACTCTTGCATCCATATATGCACACTTCAAAAGCAGACATGCACGTTTCTCTGTTCATACTACAATAGATCTGAGCATGCACTCACATTAACCCCTTTTTATGTAATTACAGAACAGCCGCTACTTACTGATTGGACTGTAGTACCATGTCTGAATACGATTCACAAGATGTGCTGGGCCCAGTGGCAGATATAACACAGGATTTCTGGAGAATTTAGAACTTGCCACTGTGTTTGGTCTCCGTCAACGAAAAGCTACAAATCAAATCACCTCCAGAGCAGGGTAGCAACCACTACAATTACAACGCTGTTAATAATGAATTGTAAAGGTGTGCATGGCCGAGAATCTCCTCGAAACAAGTATTTGTTTTCAGCACCACTTGTTACATGCACGGTCACAAATTTTTAACTCATGGTCAAAGCAGAACTCAGCAGGATTTGCAATCATTGGTTGCAAAAGCAAAGTCATTGTACTGCACAGTTTTGCGTTGGTGCTCTTGCGCTACCACACACAGTACATTAGTTGGGTAGAGTGTAGCTTTGAGGTGGTGTCAGGCCACATGGCTGCTACAAAAAGCACTTTTTATCAATGTTCTTTACTGTACTTAAAAAGCTACTCTACGTATCAGTTGAGGGGCAGCAGCAGGCTACATATTAGTCCTCATAATCAGTGTTGTTGATTCTGAAGTCAAATTAAATCAGGACTTTACACTGGAAGAGCAGAAGCTCAAAGAAGACACAAAGACACACACACACAGCTCTCATTCATCCCAAACAATGCCTGCATACATGCGCTCACAAAGAGGCACTTCAGTTGGAGGCCAACACACAAATGCAGCATGTCAGCTTTAAAGTTAGAGTGAAGTAGTTGTGGAACGCTAGACTTTCAGGAACATATTTAGCCAAAGGTTAGCTTTTACTAATAACTAATGTCTTTGTTTGAAGGATAAATCATCAGACATTTTCTGAGTTGTTTCTTTGTATTTCATTGATTCCTGAGATTTTTTCCAATTTTGTTTGCAGTGTTTGAACTTCAGCCTACTGCTTGAAACGCTTTAGTGTTATGGAAGCAATGGAAAAAATACAGGATGAGAGGAGAAATAATAGTTTGCAGAGGTGTGATCTCTTTCTTTGTGATACGTCTTGTTTATCCTGTGATGTACAAACAGGTCTCTGGTTTGTGCTTTGATTTGGAAAAGTTCAGTTTTTCTTCTTTAACTCCAATGACCAAATTATTTTTTTCCACATTTCTGTGACCAGTGACTGAAGAGAATATGCACCACCTATGATATCCCTCTCTATGTACTTGTTGACGGACTGTTTTAGCTGATGATCTGATCACGTCCTACACTGACATTCACAGGGTCAGTACATGTTCTCAATGACCATGTGAGTGGGACTTTGAAAGCAGACTGCAGATATGCATATGGTTCTATTTATAAAACAATGGATTCATGCTGGGGCTGCAAGGTGGCTCAGTGGTTAGCATCGTTGCCTCGCAGCAAGAAGATCGCCGGTTCGCATTCTGGTGAGGACACCCGGGATCTTTCTGCATGGAGTTTGCATGTTCTCCCCGTGCATCGTGGGTTCTCTCCGGGTTCTCTGGCTTCCTCCCAGACAGTCCAAAAACATGTTGAGGTTAATTGGTGATTCTAAATTGTCCTGGTGACCTGTCCAGGGTGTCCCCTGCGTTCGCCCTGAGTCAGCTGGGATAGACTCCAGCCCCCCACGACCCTAGTCAGGATTAAGCGGTGTATAGATAATGCATGGATGGATGGATGGATTGATTCATGCTGGTCTGCTCAGATGGTTGTATCTAATACATTGGGCAAGTTTTACAGCATATAGCAGGTACTTACAGATTGGATTTTAGCACTGTGTCTGTGTGTATTCCTGAGGTGTGTTGGTCACAGTGGGCGGACGTAGCGCAGAATGTCTGGAGAATTTCGTGCTTCCCTCTGTATTTGACCTCCATCAATGGAAAGCATATAAAAATAAGAGCTCCTCCCAAGTCTCCAGTGAGTACTTCAATAACGATTCTTTAAATGATAAACCATAAAGGTGTGTATGAGCACCATTTCATTGCAAATGCACAGTCAGCACATTTGCAGTGCAGACATATGCACGGTCACAAATTTTTTGGCAGCAGCACACAGGCTGGATTAGGGTGGATGATAAAATTTGAGAGAGGGATGAAAGAAGCCATCTATGTCAAACTGGAAAGACCATCCCTCAACAGAGGTGGAGGTCTGAGGCATCATCTCTCACCTGTTTACAATTCAGTCCTACGGTCTGTCCCCAGGAAGATGAAACTGCCTTCCCACCTAGCCTCAAAAGACCCTAACGAACCCCTTTGTGGCAGGGGGAGCACTAACGACTCACATAACGAGGGGGAGGAGCAACAAACCCCCAATTGAAACCGAAACTCAAGTGTTAATGACTCCCAACTAGTCAGTCAGACCTGATGAAGCTTCTTGGATGAGAGCTGAAACGTCTTCAAGGAACTCAAGCAAGTCCAGTTGGTACGATTAATCTACCAGTATAGCCCTGACCTGGATGACTGAGAATCTTCACAGACATGATAAAATTTATGTCATGCATACACTTGCAAAGCTTGCATTAGCCGTAGGTCAGCTAAGTTACTCTCCTGTTTTTTTTCTTTTAAATCGCACCAATGCACGAGCACCAAATGTGTCGACCAGATTTTCCGACCACATTTACTGATGTCTTTGCCACAGATTTTAATGAAGATGTCACTGTAGTCTCTGCTCCTATTGAAGACAGGCAGTCTAAAGCTCCTGCCATCCGTGTCCCAACAATAAACCTTCTTTCAAAGTCCCTCAAATCTTTTCCTCTTTCCATTGTGATACAAAATCATAATCAGCTGTGCCTGCTCAGCATTTTCATACACGGAGCCACAGAGCATGACTGGATGGTAATTGCTTAATTGTACCATGCAGGGCACCTGAGTGGAAGCATCTGCATTCATTATGTTTCTCCTCTCATTTACTCAGAGTTTCCCTTATATTTGTCACCCGTCTGTATATACTAATTAGCTATAATAAAAATGATAAATGGTGTGTATGAATTTATCAAAGAAAATATTAATAATAGGCCAACAAAGCTAATAAACATAGCTTTCTTAGCAGTTAAAGCCAAAATAATCCCCTCTGAAGAGCTTGTGTGTGTGTGTGTGTGTGTGTGTAGGTGTGTGTGTGTGTGCGCATGAGAAATAGCTGTGTCATATTTTCCACATTAGCCCTCTCCTCCTGGTTAACTGTGCTGTTAAAGACCTGTACACACCAGCAGCCAGGAAACACACAGTGCTGCAACATCTGGCTCCTAATCATACAGTGTGTGTGTGTGTGTGTGTGTGTGTGTGTGTATGTGTGTGTGTTTGTTTGTGCCAGTTTCTCATGAGCAACATGAAACCCTGCACATGGGTGTACAGAAACGCGATTGCTTTTAGATTCATTTCAGAAATAATTGTGTGCGGCTCCTACAGCGCCTCGTCGCTCGCCGAGCTCTCACAGAAAACCAATATTTATGTAGCAGGCAACTACTTAAGACAGCCTCGGATTTGTGTGACTGTCAATAGAAATTTCAGTTAGTCGACACACACAGACAGACGTTTCACTACCAACTATAAAATGCCATTATTCAGACAATGGGATCATATACATGCAGAAGCACTCGCATAACTCTGCATGAATCGGCATCTGATAGCTTTAAAAGTGCCTCCAATGACGAGCTGTCCCCACACCCACTGGGCGACACTTTATACCCCCACAGGGAGCGCGGAGGAGAGGAGACGAGGGCAGTGGAGGAGAGATGGGCGTGTGCATCCTCTCCATCTTTCCCTGAAAAAGGAGGGTCACGTCCATCATTGTGAACATATTGATGAGAGTGTTTCATTACACGGAGATGGAGGTTAAAATACTGAGCTGGTTTTCTCTCCTACCGCAATCCATTTAATGTCATACAGCTTCTTCTGAAATGGAGTATTTGAAATTCATGATCAAAGTGAAGTATTTTTAGTGCATGTTGAAAGAAGCCGTGTGTGGTTTTATTGAAATATTGTCTTGGGAAGAGGAGTTTTTGTTGGGTTTTTTTTGCAGAAAGGCCGCAGTGTTTCCTGTTGTTGGAGGCTTTATTCATGGTGGACAAACCCTGCAGCAGAGAGTTGGAGCTGTTAGGGAAGTCATTTTTGCACAATAATGCGAGATTGTGACAGACTTTTTAATCAGAGGACTGTTTTAAATGTAGTTCCACATTACTGGAAGACAGCTTTAGCTTATTACCAACAACAATAGGGAGACAGGCTGGTTTTCTTTCTTTCTTTCTTTGTCTGAAAAGTGACAGATTTGTGGTGTCCTTACTCTTCATTATGACACAGCTGCTGGGGATGTTTTTTTTTTTTTTGTTAAATTAACAGTAGATACAATATGCTGCCTTTAAAAACGAAGCTGTATTTTAACATGGAAAGTCAAGTGGAGAATATGTTTGGCATTCAAGTGGTTTAAGTTCGAGAGCACTGTTGCTAAGCGACATGCAATAAAATGGAAATATCCTTCCTCCCTTTTGAGGATAGAAAATGATTTTGTATTCATTGGATCTTACCATTAAGTTCAAGAAAAGAGTAAACCAAAAAAAATAGAACTTATTTAAAAGCCAACTGTTAAAAAAAAGGCACCATTCATGAATTTGGAGCTTTTGGAAAGTTTCTGTGTGCAAAGTTTTAAATACCATGTCTCTCCAGTCATTGATTAAACCCATTAAAAACATCCCTGTAAGTGAAAATAACATATTTAGAAGCTTTTCTTCAATGAAAATCATATCTTCCTGCTTTTAAATGACTTAGATTTAACTCTACACTGTTGCCTCTTCTAGAATATGCAGATCTATAAAGCCCCTGCCTCTCTGTCCTCTCACCCCTCCCCTAACTGCTTCTGCTCGAGCACACCAGCTCACCTACAATTCTGCTCAAACACTGTAGAACTACTCTGCATTACACAGTGGCAGGTTGCAATGTTGGAGTAGTTCAGACATACATGTTCTGGCTGGAATCTGCAGAAGTATAATGATACAGAAAGTCTCACCCTGCAAGTCGACAGCATTGGTTCTTGTCTGAATCTGTGTTTTTAGACCGAGTTGCTGCCTGATGTTATTGTTATTAAGCATGGACCACCGTCACACATATGCTCCAAGTTCACTTTTGATCTCAGCACCGGAGGAACACTTGATAAAGCAAAAGTAATAACCAGTGTTTCTGCCAGTGTACTACACACCTAACCAGGCCTCAAGCTACATTTAAAAGCTGGTAGCTAAAAAGAAGTGATAGAAAATAGTAAAATTCATAGTTAAAATAATCAGTTATTTATTTTAATAATCAAAATATTAGTTGACTGCCAAGTAGTTTATAGTTGCAGTCCTGGTTTGTTAAGTATGAAACCTTCGAGGTCTGAATCTGTGTTTGTGAGATTGTCGTTGGTACGCTCTAGTTTTAACAAAAAGATACACAATCATTGCATTAACTGCTTATTTTGCTTCCAGCATATTAATAAAAAAAACATATAGACATGGTAACAAGGTGTAAAACTTGATTTTCACTAAATGGGGTCTTTGAAAATCATCTCAAAAATGATATTCAGAAATGATACAGGAATATACAGTAAGGTTCATAATGTAAGAGGCAAACACTCCAGTGGAGTTACACAGACGCAAGTTCAGTCTGGGTGACACTGAAACAAAAAGAGATGTTCAATCAAGTAAAAAATGGGAACATTTGACCGAGCGTTGGCTTTGTGGCTCCACTTCATGAACATATTTCAATAATCAAACATCAGCGGGGTATGAAGTAAAATGTCAGAAAGGACTTCTTGTAAGCTCGGAGATCAGTCACAGGCTGAGATATTAAACAAACACAGCACCAGCTCACTCCTGCACATTGGCAGCCAGATGCAGCTAACGTCTGTACAGTCAGTACATTGGCGGTTTGTGGTGAATAAACACAAACCACACAAACACTCCGTGGCCATATTTGTGTAGCACACTGGTTCTCCAGCTGGCTGCATTCTGACATGCTCGTCTTCGATCGAAATCGGTTTTTCAAGCCCCCTCTCTTGAAGGTACTGAAATGACCTTGGGGTAATGCTTGAAATGACTGACTGAAGTGAAAGTTGGCAGACAGGTTAAGGAAAATGGGTAGACCTCCAGATGTAATGATTCCTTTGGCTCCCATTCAGTTTCTCATCCTCCTTTGCCTCCCTCTGTCCCCTCTTTCTTCTTCTTGCAAAATTGACTGTCTGCTCTCTGGCTTTCTGCCCCCTCTTTTCCTCTCTTTGTCATGTGGAACTGTTTCAGCTGCTGGGGAGCTTGCTGAACGCTCTCTGTTTCTCTCTGCAGGTGATCCAGGCTGTGTTTTTTGGACTGTGTGTCCTGATCGATGTGTCCAGTCTGCTGACTAAGGGAGGCGACAGCAGGGAGCAGGAGCGGCAGCTGAGGAAGCTGATTGGCCTGCGGGACTGGATGATGGCCGTCCTGGCCTTCCCCGTCGGAGCGGTGAGGAGCGAGCACACACACACACACACACACACACACTAGCCTGGGGACGGATCAGCCTCCCTTGCAGGAATCAAAGGCGTGTATAATGTATTTGCAGTATAATCAAGTCTCTGTCACTCTCTGCTTTTCTTACGACCTCTCTCGCCCTTATTTTCTTCTTCCTAAGGGTGTTGGCAGTTTTCTGTCCACCTCTAATAATAGAGATTCTTAGTGTCAGTGGCCTCATTGTTGGATGAGATTTTCAAATCACCACACGGAGCAAAAGGCCATTTGTTAGCATTTTTTTTCAGGTTCATCACATGGTTTAGTTAGCCAGCAGCTGTCTAAGAGAGCTCGATGGTTTACTCAACAGCAACAATAAACTATTCAGCACCGTCTCAGAGTTATTTAAAGCTCTCCAGAAGGTCTGTCTGCAAACAAAGATACTGATCAACAAAGGTAAGAAGTTTGTTTATTAGAAATTCAAAAATGTGTCTACAGTATGAGATCTGAACACTGTCAACCCAGCAGGGAGGTTCGATGGTGAAACAGGAGATTTCAAGTATATGTGACCTCTTAAAAAACAAAGAGAAATAATTATTGCCAAAAAATTATGCTTCAAAGCCCCAAACATTTTGTGGGTTTCTTCAGTGGAGGATTTGCTGTGTTTTTCTGTTTTACATTATCATCACGAATAGAGACAATGATGTCGCTGTCATTTTCTATCATCATCCTCATAAACACATTTGAACAAGAAACTTTTTTTGTTATAGCAGTGTACCATTTGCCTTATGCAAAGCCTTTGGTTGTTGTAATGTGATAACTTGTTGTCAGAACATAAACTTTTCACGTGATAAATAAACTGAGGACAATTTCACATGATTTTTGTTCCACTTCAAGTTCTACTTCATGCTTGGACGAAGACATTGTGAGGTTCTGCTAGTGAGCACTATGGATAATACAGTGATGAGTGATGTATCCATGGAGTTTTCCATGACCCTCCTGCTGATCATTGACAGTAGATGCTGGGCTGCCTCCAGAGCTTCAGACACATACTTCCTTGTTCTTGTTTACAGCCCCATTCTTTTCAAAGCCTTTCTTTGCGTATATAGAGATATCATAATATCGTCCACCGTGGTCAGTAAGAGTTACTTGGGAGTGAACCACACTTTTAATAAAGACAGTTATTTTCGATTCACTGAGTTTATCTAGAGCGAAAGGGACACATTTTGGTCGGTGGAATGAAAAGAATTAAGGTTCAAAGACTATCCCAAGTGTCAACATGTCTATTTGGACCTTCAGCGGTGCATATCAGCTGAATCTAGCTGTGAATAAACAGAACAGAGGAAACAGTGTGGAGTCATCCTCTGTTGCTTCAGACAGCCAGACTGTGACCTCTGTCTGATCCTCAGGCTGTTCTCACAACGCTGGCAGACTCCACCTCAGGTTCACACACGCACATGCACGAGCCCACAAAAGCACGCATACACACACACACACACACTTTTATTGGAGATTTTAGTTGGCAAGGTGCCCTGTTCATGCCACATTGCAGAACTCGTATGGCCGTCTGACCATTACCATATCCTAGTTTTCCACACATGCACAAAGTCATGAATATGCACACTATACACCCTCCGACACTAATCAAACGCAGTTGATCTCTAGCTGCCCCCAAGCAACCTGAGTGCCAGTCAGATTGCTGCAATAGTTGAGGCTACGAAACATCCTCTCTCTGACACACACACACACACACACACCTATACAAGCAGTCGGCTGGCATGTTTCCATGTGAGTGACTTGGGCACACAGTTCAGTTTACACACAGTACAATAGATATGATTATCACCACAGCTAATGCCTGAAACCTTGCCTGACCGATACGGGAACGGCGTGCATGCCTGCGTATGTGTGTATAGCTCCAGTTGTATGTATATAATCTACACATCCAAATCTGTGCAGAGGCATATATCACGGGCATCACGGTGCAATATGGTGGAAAAATGTGGAAGTCAGTTTGTGTGTGTGTGTCACATAGGAACAAAGTGTGTGCGTGTTTCCTGCCACCACCGGCCTGTTGAAAGCAGAGAACATGCCGGTCAGGGTACAATAGTGGGGGGTTGGTTCAGATGCCTTGAACTGGAACCCAGATGACGGTAAGGTAATTCCACCCCCGTCCTGCAGAACATGGTCTGGCCTTCATCCAAAACGTGGAGATACATTAGACCGAGAGGTTGTTGGCTTATGGTGTGTCCAGGACATGCAGGACAGAAGGTGGCTTTAACAGTCAGGTGTCCCACCAGGAAGCTCTCAGTGTGCAGAAGACACACGGGGAACCAGGTGACCCCCCGAATCAGATGGATTTACAATGTAGAAAGCATATCACAAGATGGGCACAAAGTGTAAAGTTTGGCCTGATGGTGGTGCAAGAGGCCCTGTTGTTGTGTAATACAAACCTTGAGCTCAGTGGTAACAAAAAGCATTCTAACATCTAACATTACCACAACAGTAAACATGATGACATGCAAGCATGACATCAACAGTTCAAGCTAAATATTAGCATGTTAACACACACATTTTAAGTATGCAACATCTTCCATGCTGCTGTCGTAACATTTTAAACAGTAGCATGTTAACAGGCTAACATCAAAATATCTTGTCCTGAGCTGAAGTAGAATTTTCTAACAGCAACTTTGACCTGCCGTTGAAACTACTGTAGATACCAGGGTTCATCTTCTTGAGACCATGACTGCAATTCTTTAAATTCTACTGAGGAAGTATGCTGTATTTTTTGTTCTTGCCGAAGTAGCACAACAAAAATGTTCCTTCTAAACCACAAAACTCGTTGGTGGGTTGGAAAGACATGTTACCTTATAAACACCAAAGTCAAACCATTTGTCAGAGCCAGAAACTGTCCAAAAAAAAAGTCTGATTTTCAATATTAATCAGTCTTTAACCTAATTTTCGGGTTCTGTCAGGATCATTAACCAAATCAGAATTAGTTTATTCTACATGTATCATTCATAAGTTCGCCAAAAATGCAGTTTGCTCTAACGAGATTAACAAATATAAAGTCTGACTACGTCAACTGCAACTAACAGTCACATGACTAAAATACTTATATGATTTATGGAGATGTAACTATACTGCACAAAAGACATTTTCAGTTTTCTCTACTTCTATCCATGTTTTTTCTGTTTTCATGGAGATGTAGGACTTTATATTGCAGGGGGGGAAAAAACAACCCATAGTGAGAATAAATGTGAATAAATGTTAAGAGGGTTAATTGATTGTCCCCTTTCAAAAGAAAATAGCCCCGTGGAGGTAGCTACAAAGAATTAAAGAAAGGCAAAACACTGTGACACAGTGTAATAAAATGTAAGCGGTGAATATGAGGATTATTTCTTATCTCTGACCTGACAGCAGAGCAGAAGTTGTGTAAATAGCAACAAGTTTTATGTTGCTGCATACTAAATGTCAGTGTTTTTGTGCAGCTTTTTGTCATTGTTATGTGTCCTTCTGGGCTCTGGTTGCTAACTTTGTGTTTTCTTTTCTCTCTGTCTCGCTGTCTAGTTTGTGGTGTTCACGTTCTGGAGTCTCTACCTGTACGACAGAGACCTGGTGTACCCCAGACTACTGGACAACTTCATTCCTCAGTGGCTTAACCACGGCATGGTGAGTCGCATCTTCTGTACTTATTATTTTGCACACATTTCAGGCACAGTCATGCAGTAATAAGTAAAAGGATGCAGATAAGATAAGAACAACAGAATACAGTTGATAAAACAAAGACAATGTAAAAAGTGCAGTAAATGTTTTAAAATTCCTTTCATTAGGGAGGATTTGAGGTTTATATTAACTAGGAGAAGAGTTCCCATTGGTCAGAAGGAAAATTTAAGACTGCAACTCTTCTGGTCACATCACTCATGAACTGCCTGCGTCTTATTTATTTTCGCCCATGCTTGTAAATCTTATTTATATAGTGTTTTTTATTTCATTTCAAGTGTGCATGTGAAGATCATAAAACTCTCGAGAGTAGTGTTCCTCCGTATCAGAGCTAGAACAGTAAAGACCATTTGTCTTTACACTGGGCCCTTTACATTTTCTTCTTAAATTTGAGGGATGTCTGAGCTGAACAGTGAGTTAAAAGATCTAAAATGTAAAGCAGACATGCAGGTTTTGATGGACTGGGTCACTGGGCCAAGTGCAGGACTTGTATATTAATGTTTCTATGGAGACCTCTGGGAAAGCTTGCCTAACCTGCTCGATAGGTGGCACAGAACTTTTGATTGATGGATCGTTATGTTAGAGTTCTGCATGGCAGGACATGTAAAGTCAGTTCTTCTTGGATCATTACTCATGTCAGTGGATCATACACTCCATAAACTTGATAAATCTTATCAGCGGTGAAAGCTGGTGCTGGTGAACCTCTGAATTTGAATAAAGTCAGTGGCGAGTGGCTTTGATTTGCCATCTAGAGGAAACAAGTCTAATCTAATGTTTAGACAACGGCTAACACACTGCACACCGTGTCTCCTGACTGATAACACCGTCGGCTGTGTGTGTGTGTTTAAATCCGCGTGTGAGATAATCTGAAAATGTTTCCAGCGCTCTGTCTGTAATATGCAAAAGCTCCTCATGAAACTTCCTCCCAGCAGAATGTGATCCTCGGCGCGGTGTGAGGCGAGGTGTGTGTGCGTTGTTGTGATCCTTCCCATAACGGCTGTTCAATTGAAAGAGACAAAGTCAGTGTGTGTGTGTGTGTGTTTTGGTGTCTCTTCTCGTACTCCAGGCGGTGATGTAATAGAGCGGTTGCTATGGCGCTGTCGCCAAGGACCAAAACAACCAGAGCACCACCAACGGTTGTGTGTGTGTGTGTGTGTGTGTGTGTGTGTGTTTGTGTAAGACAGAAAACGTGAGGAGATTTTTGTGTGAGTGCATGCCGCTGTGAAGGTTTGTGTGTGTGTGTTTGTGTGTCTATGTGTGTGTGTGTCCAGTCTGGTTGTAAATATTTTGCGGTATTCCATGGTATCGGTGTTGTTTGTTTACCCTGGCTACCACGGCAACCATGTCGCCATTCCCATCGGAGGAGGGAGGGGTCGGATGATGTAGATTGAAGGAGAAAGAAGAGACACAATATTTCAACAATGTGCCCGACGCTCAGGCCTACAGGCTAATTGAAAGTGAACAAGTGGGAGACTGACTGGAGACTTCGAGCTGAACTATTATGGTGTGTCTACTGTTTACCAATACTCACGTTGTAATTACTTCATACAGATAGCAGCGAGGAAACTCTTAAACTTGTTTACTTTAGAATTACTGCAGTTTCAGGATTTGGGTTTCGGATTAAAGTCAAGCATCTTCTGGCATCACTGTGTGTGTTGGTGCACAGCTGTGTTTCATAAATGTAGGATTGGAGAAGCAATTTTAAAAACCGGTATCGGACATCAAATTCAATGACAGTGATAGCAAACCTGACAAGATGGGAGATAAGGTAAGATACAATAAAACTTTTTTAATCCTGAAATTTTAAGAACAAAAGTAAATGTATCATAAAACGGAACTCTTACAGTCACATTATTCACAACAATATTGAGCAGCAGTCAGTTTCATCAGTACAAGAAAGTGCAACATGGTAATCAACCTTGTAAATATACTCATATTATAAAGTAAAGACAGAAGCCAACAGTTGCTTTGTATTAGCAACACACTGTCCACTGTAGGAACTCGGTGCAGGTGCAAGGTGGCGTGAATGTTTACAGGAACAGCCCAGTGATCAGCCCTTTCAGCCTTTTTGTTTCCATCGCAATGTAGGCTCCAACAGCTTCAACCGTGACTCCCACTGTGACAAAACAACCACAAATAGTCATTGTTGGATGTAACTCCAGTACCAAGAGCATGTGGGAAAAAAAGTGCTCCTCAACAAGGACATTGAGAGGGCAGAAAAATGGCACTTGCTGACCTTTTATCTTGCTAAAAACAGCCCTAAGTTCTGCAGGAAGAGTTCCTGTGGTCGGAAGACACACAAAGGTTCAGGCTGCCCTAAAATGGCCCACAAGTTCCTGCAGTGTAAAACAGCCACCAGGGGCAACTGTAGATGTCATGGAACTGAGCCAGGAGAGACTGATACTAAAGAATCACTACAAAAGAATGCTCTGCTGAAACCATGCGTACCATTTAATTTGACTGTCCAACCGTAGATTTATTCACTGTATATGAACGATAGTGCGGCAATGATTACTGGACTCATTGTTTAATTGACAAGAAGCCAGCTAAAAAGATATTTGAGAAACCCTGATCAACATTTTTCACTACTTTCTTGACATTTTATGGGACAAACAATACATTAATTGAGAAACAAATCAGTAAAATAATTGACAGGTGAAATAATTGTTAGGTGCAGCCCTAATGAATTAATGAATATGTTCTCAAAAATGGAAATAGAACAACCCAACAATGCCCAATGCCACGTTTTACAGATACCAAAGAGACCATCGTGTGACTCAGTAGCTGATTGGGATACTGCAAAATGACAATGATTACTGTCTGACATGTGAGTGAACAGTGGGCTGATTTGTTTACTCTGTCACAATGCCCGTTATAATGGACACTCAATAACGATGAGATTTGGGATGTTTTTGAGGGCATTAAACATTATGGTGGATACATTTACACATTTCCAATTTGCACACTCACAGACAGTAAATGCAGTAAACAACATAGTAAACTATTGCTTAACATGTAGCACTTGCTAATTTGTCATGTTTCAACGCAATAAGTATTTAATTTGTTTTTCATTTGGTGTTCAAATCCATACTTCGGTTTTGCTGGTGCATTGTTGCATATCTCGCTGTGTTACTTGTTGATCTTAAGAATAGCGAGACACTGTTGGTAGGACTTTGTGCCATGTCATATGTGCGTGCATGTGTGTCCGTGTGCACCAAACCCATGTAGATAGATTGAAAATCACCTCCATAGCGATACAAAAGGCTTCAAGGAACCTTTAAGATTTACTGAGAGGTTTGTTATGTGCAGATTTTTGCAAATGCATGCTTATTTAAAAGTCTATAAGTCTACTCATAAACTATTGCTTTGCTCGTTGCTTGCTCCATAATAGGATTCAGGGGTGGGGTTCCCTTCTGCTCCGTGCTGGTTACTAAGAGAACAAGACAAAACAAACCCCAGCTTTATTTTTATTTTTTAGTTGAATGAGTTATCGTCCCATCCCTGCTAAGGGTGAGCCCTACTCCGGGTGAATGAAAGCCAAAATAGTGTCCTCACAAGTAGAGCAAAACAGCAGGTGTAATTGTGTGTGTATGAAAGTGTGTGTGTGTGTGTGTGT